>NW_027508741.1:2542500-2559162 GCF_051911475.1 Siphateles boraxobius | reverse complement strand
GTGATGATGATGGTGAAAGTGGTGATGATGATGATGGTAGTGATGATGATGAAGATGGTGATGATGATGAAGATGGTGATGATGGTGGAAGTGGTGATGATGATGATGGTAGTGATGATAAAGAAGATGTGATGATGATGATGAAGATGTGATGATAATTGTGGAAGTGGTGATGATGATGATGATGATGATGATGATGATGATGATGGTAGTGATGATGAAGAAGATGTGATGATGAAGATGAAGATGGTGATGATGATGAAGATGGTGATGATGAAGGTGGAAGTGGTGATGATGATGATGGTAGTGATGATGATGAAGATGTGATGATGATGATGATGATGAAGATGGTGATGATGGTGGAAGTGGTGATGATGATGATGGTTGTCATGATAAAGAAGATGTGATGATGATGATGAAGATGTGATGATGATTGTGGAAGTGGTGATGATGATGATGATGATGAAGGTGGTGATGATGATGATGGTGGAAGTGCTGATGATGATGATGGTAGTGATGATGATGATGATGATGATGAAGATGGTGATGATGATGGTGGAAGTGGTGATGATGATGATGATGGTGATGATCATGATATCTGTTGCCACAGTAACGCATCATACGTATCTCTGTTTTAGAATGATCCTGAAGAGTGACGGGACCATCCCCCCGCCCCCGGGAGGCCCCGCCCCCCAGCCTCCAGGAGCTGTCAATCAAGGGGACGCCAAGGGCCGAGTGGCCAGTTGGACTGCCTGGACCAATGAGCAGCAGGACTGTGAGTGGAAACACAAAGTGTGTCTGTTGTTCCCATTCTGGAGCGTGTCTCACTCTGTGTGTGTGTGTGTGTGTGTGTGTGTGTGTGTGTTTGTGTGTGTATGTGTGTGTGTGTGTGTGTCGTCAGGTGATCCGCAGAGACTTTACACAGAGCTGGACGGGTCTGCTGAGATGAGCGCAGCGAAGGTGGACAGGGATGTGGTGAGTGACTTCACTGTTCATACATCTGTCTATGTGTGTGTGTGTGTGATGCAGAAGGTTAAACACTGATGTGTGTTACAGCAAATCCTGAACCACGTTCTGGATGACATCGAACACTTCGTCACCAAACTGCAGAAAGCTGCCGAGGCCTTTAGTGAGCTCTCCAAACGCAAGAAAACCAAGAAGAGCAAGAAAAAAGGACCTGGAGGTGAGCGTTTCATCATCACATGGTGCATCCAGATCCTCCTCTTCGTCACGAGGGTGTAACAAGTGTGTAACGAGACTGTCACGAGTGTGTAACGAGTGTGTAACGAGTGCGTAACGTGTGTGTCATGAGTGTTTGACGAGTTTGTCACTAGTTTGTCATGAGTGTTTGACGAGTTTGTCACTAGTTTGTCATGAGTGTGTAACAAGTGTGTCGCGAGGGTGTAACGAGTTTGTCACGAGTGTGTAACAAATTTGCCACAAGGGTGTAACGAGTTTGTCACAAGTGTTTCACAAGTGTTGTACGAGCTTGTCGAGTGTGTAACAAGCGAGTGTGTAACAAGGTGTGGCACGGGTGTGTCAGAAGTGTGGTACGAGTGTGTCACTAGTGTATAACGAGTATGTCACAAGTGTTTAACGAGTTTGTCACGAGTTTGTTACGAGTGTGTAACGAGTTTGTTACGAGTGTGTAAGGAGTGTATAACGAGTGTGTCACGAGTGTATAACGAGTGTGTCACGAGTTTGTTACGAGTTTGTTACGAGTGTGTAAGTAGTGTATAACGAGTCTGTCACGAGTGTTTAACGAGTTTGTCACGAGTTTGTTACGAGTTTGTTACGAGTGTGTAAGGAGTGTATAACGTGTGTGCCACGAGTGTATAACGAGTGTGTCACGAGTGTATAACGAGTGTGTCACGAGTGTGTCACGAGTGTGTCACAAGTGTGTAAGGAGTGTATAGCGAGTGTGCCACGAGTGTGTAACGAGTGTGTAAGGAGTGTATAAGGAGTGTATAACGAGTGTGTCACGAGTGTGTTTGTGGTGTCTTTGATCAGAGGGAGTTTTGACGCTGAGAGCTAAGCCTCCGTCTCAGGACGAGTTTGTCGACTGTTTCCAGAAGTTCAAACATGCCTTCAACCTGCTGGTGAGTGACGTTAACCAGTTGTAAATCAGGGATACAATTATTATACTTACTAATGTTTAGCTGGACAATCTCATGCATCTCATCTAATATTCTGTGTGATTGTTGGTCGTTGCAGGGTAAGTTGAAGAACCACATTCAGAACCCCAGCGCTGTGGATCTGGTTCACTTCCTGTTCAATCCGCTCAGACTGGTACGTGTTCTGATGGTGTGTGTGTGTGTGTGTGTGTACAGTAGTGTTGTCAAAAGTACTGACTTCAGTACCAAGTTGTTACAGAAAAATGTGAGGCTTTGAGCGCTGTTGAGCGGAATCGTAAAGCCTCTGATTGGCCATTGTGTTCACGAGCTCATCAAATATGTCTGGAATTGGCTACAATGATCTGCGCTTCAAAAACATGTTGTAAATATACATCAATGAGGTTCTTCAGCGAGCGCTTGCACAGATACACACCGGAGCGTTTGAAAACAGGCGATGTAATGAGTGTGTCACGAGTGTGGTACGAGTTTGTCACGAGTGTGGTACGAGTTTGTCACGAGTGTGTAACGAGTTTGTCACGAGTGTGGTACGAGATTGTCACGAGTGTGTAACGGGTTTGTCACGAGTGTGTAACGAGTGTGGTACTAGTTTGTCACGAGTGTGTAACGAGTTTGTCACGAGTATGTAACGAGTGTGGTACGAGTTTGTCACGAGTATGTAACGAGTGTGGTACGAGTTTGTCACAAGTATGTAACGAGTGTGGTACGAGTTTGTCACGAGAATGTAACGAGTGTCGTACGAGTTTGTCACGAGTTTGTAACGAGTTTGTCACGAGTATGTAACGAGTGTGGTACGAGTTTGTCACGAGTGTGTAACGAGTATGTAACGAGTTTGTCACGAGTGTGTAACGAGTGTGTCACGAGTGTGTCACAAGTCTATAACGAGTGTGGTACAATGAGTGTGTAACGAGTTTGTCACGAGTATGTAACGAGTGTGGTACAATGAGTGTGTAACGAGTTTGTCACAAGTGTGTCACGAGTGTGAAACGAGTGTGGTACAATGAGTGTGTCACGAGTGTGTAACGAGTGTGGTACAATGAGTCTGTAACGAGTGTGTCACGAGTTTGTCACGAGTGTGTAACGAGTGTGTCACAAGTCTATAACGAGTGTGGTACAATGAGTGTGTAACGAGTTTGTCACGAGTGTGTAACGAGTGTGTAACGAGTGTGTAACGAGTTTGTCACGAGTGTGTAACGAGTGTGTCACGAGTCTATAACGAGTGTGGTATAACGAGTGTGTAACGAGTGTGGTACGAGTTTGTCACGAGTGTGTAACGAGTTTGTCACAAGTGTGTAACGAGTTTGTCACGAGTGTGTAACGAGTGTCACGAGTTTGTCACGAGTGTGTAACGAGTGTCACGAGTGTCACAAGTCTATAATGAGTGTGGTACAACGAGTGTGTATATAACGTATATAACGAGTGTGGTACGAGTTTGTCACGAGTGTGTAACCAGTTTGTCACGAGTGTGTCACGAGTCTATAACGAGTGTGGTACAATGAGTGTGTCACGAGTCTATAACGAGTGTGGTACAATGAGTGTGTAACGAGTCTATAACGAGTGTGGTACAATGAGTGTGTAACGAGTTTGTCACGGGTGTGTAACGAGTTTGTCACGAGTGTGTAACGAGTGTGTCACGAGTCTATAACGAGTGTGGTACAACGAGTGTGTAACGAGTTTGTCACGAGTATGTAACGAGTGTGGTACGAGTTTGTCACGAGTGTGTAACGAATTTGTCACGAGTGTGTAACGAGTGTGTCACGAGTGTGTCACAAGTCTTTAGCGAGTGTGGTACAACGAGTTTGTCACGAGTCTGTAACCAGTTTGTCACGAGTATGTAACGAGTGTGGTACAACGAGTGTGTAACGAGTGTGGTACGAGTTTGTCACAAGTGTGGTACGAGTGTGTCACGAGAATGTAACGAGTGTGTTACGAGTTTGTCACGAGTGTGGCAAGAGTTTGTCACAAGTCTTTAACGAGTGTGGTACAACGAATGTGTAACGAGTTTGTCACGAGTATGTAACGAGTGTGGTACGAGTTTGTCACGAGTGTGTAACCAGTTTGTCACGAGTGTGTCACAAGTCTATAATGAGTGTGGTACAACGAGTGTGTAACGAGTTTGTCACGAGTATATAACGAGTGTGGTACGAGTTTGTCACGAGTGTGTAACCAGTTTGTCACGAGTATGTAACGAGTGTGGTACAACGAGTGTGTAGCGAGTGTGTAACGAGTGTGGTACGAGTTTGTCACGAGTGTGGTAAGAGTGTGGCACGAGTTTGTCACGAGTGTGTAACGAGTGTGTCACGAGTCTATAACGAGTGTGGTACAATGAGTGTGTAACGAGTTTGTCACGAGTGTGTAACGAGTGTGTAACGAGTTTGTCACGAGTGTGTAACGAGTGTGTCACAAGTGTGTCACGAGTCTATAACGAGTGTGGTACAACGAGTGTGTAACGAGTTTGTCGCGAGTATGTAACGAGTGTGGTACGAGTTTGTCACGAGTGTGTAACGAGTTTGTCACGAGTGTGTAACGAGTGTGGTACGAGTTTGTCACGAGTGTGTAACGAGTGTGTCACGAGTGTGTCACAAGTCTTTAGCGAGTGTGGTACAACGAGTTTGTCACGAGTCTGTAACCAGTTTGTCACGAGTATGTAACGAGTGTGGTACAACGAGTGTGTAACGAGTGTGGTACGAGTTTGTCACAAGTGTGGTACGAGTGTGTCACGAGAATGTAACGAGTGTGTTACGAGTTTGTCACGAGTGTGGCAAGAGTTTGTCACAAGTCTTTAACGAGTGTGGTACAACGAATGTGTAACGAGTTTGTCACGAGTATGTAACGAGTGTGGTACGAGTTTGTCACGAGTGTGTAACCAGTTTGTCACGAGTGTGTCACAAGTCTATAATGAGTGTGGTACAACGAGTGTGTAACGAGTTTGTCACGAGTATATAACGAGTGTGGTACGAGTTTGTCACGAGTGTGTAACCAGTTTGTCACGAGTATGTAACGAGTGTGGTACAACGAGTGTGTAGCGAGTGTGTAACGAGTGTGGTACGAGTTTGTCACGAGTGTGGTAAGAGTGTGGCACGAGTTTGTCACGAGTGTGTAACGAGTGTGTCACGAGTCTATAACGAGTGTGGTACAATGAGTGTGTAACGAGTTTGTCACGAGTGTGTAACGAGTGTGTAACGAGTTTGTCACGAGTGTGTAACGAGTGTGTCACAAGTGTGTCACGAGTCTATAACGAGTGTGGTACAACGAGTGTGTAACGAGTTTGTCGCGAGTATGTAACGAGTGTGGTACGAGTTTGTCACGAGTGTGTAACGAGTTTGTCACGAGTGTGTAACGAGTGTGGTACGAGTTTGTCACGAGTGTGTAACGAGTTTGTCACGAGTGTGTAATGAGTGTGGTACAACGAGTGTAACGAGTGTGGTACGAGTTTGTTACGAGTGTGGTACGAGTGTCACGTGTATGTAACGAGTGTGTTACGAGTTTGTCACGAGTGTGGCACGAGTTTGTCACAAGTCTTTAACGAGTGTGGTACAACGAGTGTGTAACGAGTTTGTCACGAGTGTGTAACGAGTGTGGTACGAGTTTGTCACGAGTGTGTAACGAGTTTGTCACGAGTGTGTAATGAGTGTGGTACAACGAGTGTGGTACGAGTTTGTCACGAGTGTGGTACGAGTTTGTCACGAGTGTGTAACGAGTGTGGCACGAGTTTGTCACGAGTGTGGCACGAGTTTGTCACAAGTGTGGTACGAGTTTGTCACGAGTGTGTAACGAGTGTGGCACGAGTTTGTCACGAGTGTGGCACGAGTTTGTCACGAGTGTGTAACGAGTTTGTCATGAGTGTGTAACGAGTGTGGTACGAGTTTGTCACGAGTGTGTAACGAGTTGGTCACGAGTGTGTAACGAGTTTGTCACGAGTGTGGTAAGAGTTTGTCACGAGTATGTAACGAGTTTGTCTTCATGTGAGTGTGTAACAAGATTATCACGAGTAACTTGATACTAAGTCGGTACTTTTGACTACACTAGTGTACAGCGATTCAGTCGCACTGACACTTCTGTGTGTGTGTGTGTCTTTTAATTCCAGTCCACATGGTCACGAGTATGTAACGAGTGTGTTACGAGTTTGTCACGAGTGTGGCACGAGTTTGTCACAAGTCTTTAACGAGTGTGGTACAACGAGTGTGTAACGAGTTTGTCACGAGTGTGTAATGAGTGTGGTACGAGTTTGTCACGAGTGTGTAACGAGTTTGTCACGAGTGTGTAATGAGTGTTGTACAACGAGTGTGTAACGAGTGTGGTACGAGTTTGTCACGAGTGTGTAACGAGTGTGGCACGAGTTTGTCACGAGTGTGGCACGAGTTTGTCACGAGTGTGTAACGAGTTTGTCACGAGTGTGTATCGAATGTGGTACGAGTTTGTCACGAGTGTGTAACGAGTTGGTCACGAGTGTGTAATGAGTGTGGTCCAACGAGTGTAACGAGTTTGTCACAAGTGTGTAACGAGTGTGGCACGAGTGTGGTACGAGTTTGTCAAGAGTGTGAAATGAGTTTGTCACGAGTGTGGTAAGAGTTTGTCACGAGTATGTAACGAGTTTGTCTTCATGTGAGTGTGTAACAAGATTATCACGAGTAAGTTGATATACTAAGTCGGTACTTTTGACTACACTAGTGTACAGCGATTCAGTCGCACTGACACTTCTGTGTGTGTGTGTGTCTTTTAATTCCAGTCCACATGGTCACGAGTATGTAACGAGTGTGTTACGAGTTTGTCACGAGTGTGGCACGAGTTTGTCACAAGTCTTTAACGAGTGTGGTACAACGAGTGTGTAACGAGTTTGTCACGAGTGTGTAACGAGTTTGTCACGAGTGTGTAATGAGTGTGGTACAACGAGTGTGGTATGAGTTTGTCACGAGTGTGGTAGGAGTTTGTCACGAGTGTGTAACGAGTGTGGCACGAGTTTGTCACGAGTGTGGCACGAGTTTGTCACGAGTGTGTAACGGGTTTGTCACGAGTGTGTAACGAGTGTGGTACGAGTTTGTCACGAGTGTGTAACGAGTTGGTCACGAGTGTGTAATGAGTGTGGTACAACGAGTGTAACGAGTTTGTCACAAGTGTGTAACGAGTGTGGTACGAGTGTGGTACGAGTTTGTCAAGAGTGTGTAATGAGTTTGTCAAGAGTGTGTAATGAGTTTGTCAAGAGTGTGTAATGAGTTTGTCACGAGTATGTAACGAGTTTGTCTTCATGTGAGTGTGTAACAAGATTATCACGAGTAACTTGATACTAAGTCGGTACTTTTGACTACACTAGTGTACAGCGATTCAGTCGCACTGACACTTCTGTGTGTGTGTGTGTGTGTCTTTTAATTCCAGTCCACATGGATACGTGGAAGTAATAAAAAATTCTGTATCATAATTTTTTAAGGCCAGACAAGTAATTTGTTGAGGTCAATTTGTAAGAAACACTAAACACCTGCGCACATATATATTCAAACGCACATACCCATAGACTAAACACGTAATACGCATGTGCACGACGTCAGCGTTCTCACAGATTCACGTTTTTGAAGTTTGCACAGAGATAACTTTTTTTCTGTAAAATTTTTCAAAGTTTGTGTTCTTGAGCCGCCATGCACTGTTGATGTGCTAGTCAGCGGCCGGAGCACGTTAGGGGTTATCTGTTAGAGCGGTGTCGTGTTAGCGGCGGCTAAGTTAATAACTAATGATCTTTACAACGGAAGTGAATAAATCAAAACTAATTAGTGTTGTGAACTTTTTCTTCTTAAGTGTAGAAACTCAAAAGCGAAAACCAGAAGACTCGGGTTTGTATCTAAGAAGGTTTCTTTATTGAGAACACAACCTGTGCGTTGCTGTAGTCTTCCAAGCTCGTCTCGAGTCTAACTAAGGGAAACGTTCCCTTGCAATTTATAAACATTTTAGGGGCAGGGCTGAATATTGTGATGAACAAAGCATGTAAATTATGTATACCGGTTTAGGAACCTGCCCTATACATGGAGTGTTACCAATTCCAATCCAATCAGCATAACTATTCAAACAGCGAGACTACCAAAGTTTCAGTAATCTGCTTACAATAGAGAGAAACAGGAATAGCAGGCTCGATAGAGAGCAGTATTCTGCCAGATACAGAAAACAAGGTTTGCCGGACTCTCTTGCTGGAAAACTGTTTCACAGCAAATATCATCATCATCATCATAACCTTAAATGCTAAATTCAATATATGAAACTGTCTCAGTTTATATACTATTGTATTGGAACCTCAATTAAACATTTAATAAATTTGTAACACTACACTGGACAATAACTTCTAGATCTGCTGTAAAGCCTAAACAATCTCTGATACTGTAATCTCCTATTATCACTGTAAAGCTGCTTTGAAACGGTGTATATTGTTAGAGCGCTGTATAAATGAAGCTGACTTGACTTGCCTCAGGTGATCCAGACGTCTGGAGGAGTCGATCTGGCTAAAAGCGTCATCGTTCCCCTCCTCACCAGAGAAGCCATCGAGTTCCTGCACGCGTCGGGTTCTGCGGACGAGAGACACCTGTGGGTCACGCTGGGAGACGGCTGGACCAAGTGCAGGTACTGATGCTCTTACGCTCACGTGGGCCTGAAGAACGTTATTTTGTTCAGTCTGCCGGGTGAAATCGTACTCGCTTTTCATTGGACAACCAATCGTTTCTTCCTTGAGGCTTTTTGAGAATTACTCGTGCTTAGAAAAAAACTTACTATTAAATGAATTACCTTTGTGTCCGAGCATCAGACTTTTCCCCTGCAACAACCGATCATAGTTTCATTAATACTTTTTGAGAATCGCTTATTCTTGCTTAGACCAATATTTAAATCTCTTAAAGGAACAAAATCGGTTAATACAAAACTTACTATCTTTAAATCAACCTTTAACATGTTCTTAATAGAACAAAACGACCAATTTTTGATAGAATAAAATTGACCGATATTTAAATCTTTTAATAGAACAAACCGACTGATATTTAATAGAATAAAACGACCGATATTTGATCGAATAAAA
Organism: Siphateles boraxobius; assembly: GCF_051911475.1. Classification (NCBI taxonomy): domain Eukaryota; kingdom Metazoa; phylum Chordata; class Actinopteri; order Cypriniformes; family Leuciscidae; genus Siphateles; species Siphateles boraxobius. Next base: position 2,549,982 of record NW_027508741.1, on the reverse strand, counting down.
CTGACCGATATGTAAATCTCTTAATACAAAACGGTCGATAGTTAATAGAATAAAACCAACCGATATTAAAAAGAACAAAATCGGTAAATACAAAACTCTCTATCTTTAAATCAACATTTAACATATTCTTAGTACAACAAAACCGATTTTTAAATCTCTTAATAGAACAAACTGATTGATATTTAATAGAATAAAACGACCGATATTTGATCAAATAAAACTGACCGATATTTAAATCTCTTAATACAAAACAACCGATATTTAATAGAATAAAATTAAACAATATTTAATTGAACAAAACGACGGATATTTATTTCTCTTAATAGAACAAAACTATGATATTTAAATTGGTTGATTGAACATAACCGACTGATTCACTGCAGCACAGATATATGTGATAGACAACACAATAGTTTTATACAATATATCTAGATCTAAATCTGAAGGATTATTCATATCATTGTTATATTTAATATGATGATATAAGATCATATCATCTAAAACTTGACCTTATGACTTTCTGTAACGCTGCTACGAAACGATTGTGAAAGCACTAAATAAATGTGACTCTTGTCTTGTTGAGGTTGGAGTGGCCGAAGGATCACCCGTTCCCTCGACACACGCTGTGTTTCCGCGATGGCTGGGAGCCACCGGTGCTAGTGTCGCGCGAGCAGGACGTAGCTCAGCTAGCAGAGACGCTCAGCGCCGCTCAGACCGAGATCCACAGACCGAGAGACGTGAGATGCTTTTTTTGTTCTCTAAAGCCACGTTTCCACCGAAATTACCCGTAACAATTTATCCCAGGAACTTTTTCTCCCCCAGACCTGTTGCAGTCTAAAGCAGGGTGAGAATTAGGCAGATTAGTCCGGTGACGTAGCACTGCGCGCGACTTTACAGTTCCCGCTTGATTTCATCCTCTGAATTTAAGCTTAATAAAGCCTGAACCTCGTCGTCGGCCCATCAGTCGTATTTTTTAAACTCCATTTTAGATTCAAATAGCAAAGAACTGTTCAGCACCGCAACAGGAAATGCAGCATGGAGTCAACCAATCCAAATGCAGCATGAACTCGACCAATCAGCACGTTCCGCGCACAAGTCCCGCCCCCGAAAGTTCATGAACTTTATAAAAGCAGCAGCTCGTGAGCAGGGACTTTCTGAGGGAGAGATATTTACCCAGAACTTCATATAGACCTTGTGGTGGAAACACACCGAAGCGGCTTTCGCATCGAGGAACCTCTTCATCGTTCCCAGAACTATTGGCCGAAGTTTTTGGCGCGTTCGCACCGCAGGAACTAGGAATGATTTTAGTTCTAGGAACTCCTTTAGAGGAACTAATTTACTCCTCCTCCAGAGTCTAAACCAGCGCTATAGGAACTACAGTGACGCTAGTGTTCTCTGATTGGCCGAACGCACGCGAGACACCGGCACCCGCCATTATTAGAAAGCTCAACGCACAGATTATAGCCGATATATTTACTCCAGAAACTAACTCTACATGTAAAACAGTGACAGATGGAGCTCTCAATCTTTACACTGAGGAGAAAACCCAACGCAACTTTGAGGAGACCGAGAGAAACGTGATCATGTGTTTCTGCTCAGCGACACTGACATCAAACACACGCCATACGCTAATAACTTTATTACTGTCTACTTTCTATGAATATCAGTTCTATCTAATACCGTATTGGACAGGACTGATCGACAGATCGTGAACTAATGAACAGGAGAATGTGAGCGCTGTGTGTTCAGGCGTTCTCAACACCGTCACAATAAAAGTCCCAACAACAAGCGTGTGTTACGTTAGAGTTCCTACTAGCGGAGCGAATGCAACCAGGAAAACGTTCCTAAGGGATCATTAGTTCCCGGAGAACCATCCTGGAGACTCGATCCCAGAACTATCCGGTGCGAAAGCCTCTCGAGTCCCAGCCCAAAGTCACTCGTTCCTGTGGTGGAAACGTGGTTTTAATCTCACACTGATTCTTGATTTGATTCTTGATTTGATTCTTGATTTGATTCTTGATTTGTTTCTTGATTTGATTCTTGATTTGATTCTTGATTTGTTTCTTGTTTTGTTTCTTGATTTGTTTCTTGATTTGATTCTTGATTTGATTCTTGATTTGATTCTTGATTCTTCCGTATTCTTGATTTGTTGAAAGTGTGTTTTGTCCCGACAGCAGCCGATGGTCCAGGACTTCTCCAGCACAGACGGGTACAGTAACTCTTCTCTCAAGCGTTTGCAGGAACTGGAGCCAGACATGGCCTTGGCTTTTAAACAGGCGCTCAGCCGACACGTAGATAGGTAACACACACCTGTGTACGAGAACCGCACCGCACGCCCTGGAGAACCAGCTCACCGCAAGCGCTCCTGTTCTGGGTTTCTGGGTCTCTCTAAAACTCTCAGCTAGTGCTGGGCGGTGTGACCAAACATTTACATCATTTACATCACAGTATTTTTCAAAATTATACCGGTTTCTTTCAAAGTATATAATGGTATCTCTTTTTCTTTTTTTAAGCATGACTGGGTGTTATCCACATTTTTTACTGATTGAGAGAGAAAATACTGCAATAGATTGACTTAGAATGCCTTATTTTACAATATTTTAAAGAATTCCACACTAGTATTAATACAGGTTTGCAGTTAAACAAAGAGGTGTCAGCAGGAGGCTCTGTAGGAGCTGCAGAAACAGCGGTTTCCACGGTAGCGGCTGAACACAAAGCGGTTTCCACGGTAACGGCTGAACACAAAGCGGTTTCCACGGTAACGGCTGAACACAAAGTGGTTTCCACGGTAACGGCTGAACACAAAGCGGTTTCCACGGTAGCGGCTGAACACAAAGCGGTTTCCACGGTAGTGGCTGAACACAAAGCGGTTTCCACGGTAATGGCTGAACACAAAGTGGTTTCCACGGTAACGGCTGAACACAAAGTGGTTTCCACGGTAACGGCTAAATAGAAAGCGGTTTCCATGGTAACGGCTGAACACAAAGCGGTTTCCACGGTAATGGCTGAACACAAAGTGGTTTCCACGGTAACGGCTGAACACAAAGTGGTTTCCACGGTAACGGCTAAATAGAAAGCGGTTTCCACGGTAATGGCTGAACACAAAGTGGTTTCCACGGTAGCGGCTGAACACAAAGCGGTTTCCACGGTAATGGCTGAACACAAAGTGGTTTCCACGGTAACGGCCGAACACAAAGTGGTTTCCACGGTAACGGCTAAACAGAAAGCGGTTTCCATGGTAGCGACTGACTTACCCGGCGTTCTTTAAGCGACATGCGGTATTGCGTTATATTAAAAATTCATATCACAAGAAAACCGGTATTCGGTATGAACGGTTCACCGCCCAGCACTCCTCCTCTCAGCTCTGCATTCTCAGTCTGTTGTAAATACTCTCGTCTCTGAGACGCTCCTCCACGGCGCCGCGGTCAGAAACAACATTTATCAGTAGATTCACCATTTCAATAAATATGTGTTTTTAAGATGTTCTTCCTTAGTGTTTCTATTTCTGTAAATATCTAAATATCCTTAAATTAAGAAACATGTACAGGAGATTACTGAAGATATTAAGTCTTGTTTTCTGAAAAATGTATTGAGTTTGTTTAAAGTCGGCATGAAAGGGAAGTTGTGCTGGTCTTTTCTCCTCTATTGTGTCGTATATCCGAGAACAAATGTGGGCGGGGCTTGATTGTGTCTGTGTGGAATTGATTGGATGGTTGTGGTTTGCTATTGGCTGATCTCATGTGAGTGACAGGTTATAGCCCCGCCCACATCATCAGAGAAGAGATGCTGCAAGAGGAACTTATTCTGATTCAAGATTATTAACACTAATGATGATGTGCACCCGTAAATCATTCACAATAAACACTGCAATATTCCATAAAAAAAAACAAGAATTGACCATTTTGATTTTATGGTCAATGTGGAAAAACAAGATTATTTTCTGACCTCATTGGCAGATGTTTTTTCCTTTTTTTAGCAAAAAAACTCATTAATGTTGATACATTTTTCAGAAAACAAGACTTTATATCTTTAAATCAACATTTAAATCTCTTAATGAAATAAAACAATCGATATTTAAATTTCTTAATTCAAAGGGAAAACTGTTACTTTTCTGACCCCATTGGCAGATATTTATTCTTGTTTTAAACAAAAATTTCCTTAATTTTGATTATAATTCTTTTACAAAACATGACTTAATATCTTCATTCATGGTTCTTCTCCAGTAACTGTATCTCGATTTAAGAATGTTTATATATTTGTGCTGGAAAACGAGACCGAAACGATCATGATTTGTTTAGTGTGTCTCATATGCGGAGGTTCATTGATATTTTGTTGATATTGATATTGATATTCTCTCTTCAGGAACCTGGAGGCTCACAGCAGGACGCCGCTGAGAAGCTTTGCCAAATCTAAATATGACTTTGTGGCCAGAAACAACACTGAACTTTCTGTGGTGAAAGACGAGGTGGTGGAGGTACGGTCATGTGACGCTGTGACATCAGCGAGCTGTGCACGTGTGCAGTGTTCTGATTCTCACACACACACACACACACACACACACACACACACACTCGCACACATACAACTCACACACACACACACACACAAATAAACTCACACAGACACTCAAACACACACACACACTCACACTCACACACACTTTCTCTCTCTCTCTCACACACACACACACTCACACACACTCACACACACAAGGTGACGCTGTCACATCAGCGAGCCCTGCGCGTGTACGGTGTCACAGATTAGCACAGTTTTATCACACACACACTCACTTACACATGCAACGCATACGCACTCACACACACACACACACTCACGCAACTCATACGCACACACACACACTCACGCAACTCATACGCACACACACACATACACTCACTTACACATGCAACTCATACGCACACACACATACACTCACTTACACGCAACCCACTCACACACACACACACACACACACACACACTCACACGCTCCTACAAACAAACACACACTCATACTCTCTCTCACACACACACTCACACACACACACTCACACGCTCCTACAAACACACACATACACACTCATACTCTCTCTCACACACACACACTCACTCAGTCACACACACACACGCACACACACACACACAAATAAACTCACACACACACTCAAACACACACACACACACACACACACTTTCTCTATCTCTCTCACACACACACTCACACACACTCGCACACATACAACTCACACACACACACACTCGCACACATACAACTCACACACACACACACACACACACACACACTCACTCACACGCTCCTACAAACACACATACACACTCATACTCTCTCTCACACACACACACACACACTCACTCACTCAGTCGCACACACACACGCACACACACACACACAAATAAACTCACACACACACTCAAACACACACACACACACTCACACACACTTTCTCTATCTCTCTCACACACACACTCGCACACATACAACTCACACACACACACTCGCACACATACAACTCACACACACACACACACACACACACAAATAAACTCACACACACACTCAAACACACACACACACACTCACACACATTTTCACTATCTCTCTCACACACACACTCACACACACACTTGCACACATGCAACTCACAAACACACACAAATAAACTCACACACACACTCACACTCACACACAATTTCTCTCTCTCTCTCACACACACACACTCACACACACAAAGTGCGCTGTGACGTCAGCGAGCCTTGCACGTGTGAAGTGTTGTTCTGATTGGTCGACAGGTTCTGGACGACAGGAAGCAGTGGTGGAAGTGTTGTGACGTGTTGTTCTGATTGGTCGACAGGTTCTGGACGACAGGAAGCAGTGGTGGAAGTGTTGTGACGTGTTGTTCTGATTGGTCGACAGGTTCTGGACGACAGGAAGCAGTGGTGGAGGGTGCGTAACGGGGCGGGCGCTTCGGGATACGTGCCGAACAACATCTTAGAGCTCAGCCGGGCGGTGGACCTGACGGGCCGGGGCGAGCCCATCTACAGCCACACCATACAGGTGCCACCCTGACCCCTGACCTCTGACCTGTCACTCTCATGACCTGTCACTCTCATCCTCAGGTTCTGCTTCATCATGCAATCATTGTTTGTGTTCATCTTTTCTTCTTAAAGCTAATGATGCCAAAAAAGGAGTTTGAGTTGTTTAAGGTAAACGAGTGTGTGTGTTCAGTTTGTTTTGATTTCCCCCATAAGTTTAGTTAGTTAATCTCCCCGTGTGTGTGTTTGTACCATAGACTGTAAAAAAATATGGGCGTAGTGTGCGTCACCTGTAGGTTTATAAAGAGCGTTTATTAAGCCGGAAGTGGGCGGAGCCGGCCGTCGCCATCTTGGCCGCGTCACTCCCGGATAAACGAACATGTGCAGAGGCGGATTAGCTGAGGTGACGTGACGCTAACAGACAGCAGACAAACGGCTAGTAGTGACATCAGCGGCAATCCACCTGTCACTCAAGTGGCCACGCCCTTAATTATGCACAACTTTAAGGCTTAATATCATTTAAACGGATGAGTTATAAAATAATTCACCCGCCTCACAGTCGCCACGAAGGACAAAATTAGCTATATAGACCAAAACCACTTTCTGCACCAGACTGTAAACATGTTTTTTCTGCTGTAAAGTTGAGCATTTTAACATGCGAGTCTATGGGATTGAGTCTCTGCTGCAGCCGGCCTCTAGTGGCCAGTGGATGGATCGATGAATTTTCCTATTAGTGCCCAATTATGCTTTTACAAACATTCCTGTTCATGCAGTTTGTAATAGAGCCATTTGTGCTCTGTAAAGTTTCAGTGTTCCACAAATAAATGATTGTCTCCTAAAAGAAGAAACTTCTTAAAAACTAGTAATTCCAGTCTAACATGTAACTAATTTGCATAATCCCCGCCTCTGGTCCTGATTGGCTGAACAGAGTCTCTAAGCTCCGCCCTCAAACACTGTAGTGTATCTGAGACTGGAAGAGTTTGGTTCGTGTCGTTCGTGTCGAGAAGACGCTGTTTTCTGAGATTGATACGGTAAAACACACGCCATCGTTACTGTTCGTATCACTGTGATCAAGAGCTGAGATTCAGATATGATAATGAGCGTTTGCTTTCTGACCAATCACAGCAGAGCAGCTCTCAGAGAGGCGGAGCTTAGAGAGACTGAATCTCCCAACTAACCGTTTCAGACACTGAGAGAAAATTAGGTGATGCTGAAATAGATATTAGAGGAAATTAAAGTGTTTTTGACTTGGGATGAATGTGGATCTGTTGTAGGAGACGCCAAAACTACATTAGTAACCTTTAAAACTGCATAATAGAACAATTTAAACGTTTAAAACTACAAAAAGTATTTATAACGAGCTGCATAGAGAAGTCTATGGAATGACCTCATCCAGATAAGTAAAAAATAAGTGTGTGTGTCAGTGTGA
>NW_027508741.1:2530000-2537500 GCF_051911475.1 Siphateles boraxobius | reverse complement strand
AAATCTTGAAGTTTATCTCTTTTTAAACACGATGCTTGTCAGATTATTGCTGAAGTGAAAAAAGTTTTAAAAAGTGAAAAATTGAAAATAGTATTTTTGTGCATTTTTCATAAAACACGTGACATTCTGTTACTTTTTATGTATATTTTCAAAAACTACTCTAAAACTGCAAGAAAATTACACCAGACGGTTAACTTCACATAACTAACTATGAAAATATGTTCGCATTGAAATATGATACTTAATAATCCTCAATAACAAGGATTTTTATATGCAACTAACCTTCTGAAACTGTGTTTGAAATTATAGAAGCAATAAATAAATACTCAAATCAAGTCAGATTTATTTCTATGGCACTTTTGTCAATTGTGTTGATCAATTCATATTTTTTTAACAAATTGAGTTTCATCTGTAAAGCTCTTTGTTCTCCTCCAAAAGTGTGTTACACTGAATATTGCCTAATTATTTTATTTTTTTAAGTCTGTTGGAAAACCGTGAGTTTCCTCCTGTAACTCCGTCAATCTGCTGTCTTATTCCAGTCGTCTCTCATTAATAATTAGTTTATAGAGTTAGAGATTATCGGTGCAGTGCAAAACATATTCAGTAACTTTTACACCACGACTAGTGTAACTTACAGCGTTAATGCTGTGTGTGTGTGTGTGTGTGTGTGTGTGTGTGTGTGTGTGTGTGTGTGTGTGTGTGTGTGTGTGTGTGTTCCCTTTCTACAGCACAGTTTGTTGTTTTCATGTAAATGAGATTTCGGTAACACTTTACAATAATGTTCATTAATTAATGTATTAACTAACATGAAGGTGATAAAAATACAGTTGTTCATGTTAGTTCACAGAGCATTAACTAATGTTAACAAGATTTTAATAAAGTGTTAGTATGTGTTTGAATTAACATTAAGAAAGATTAATAAATGCTGTAGCAGTAGCATTAGTTCATGCTAATTAATATTACAGTAATCAACATTTGAAGTGGATCAAAACCTTTCATCAAAGTTAGACATGACTATTGATCAATACTGTTCTTGTCTGAGGACAAACTTTGATGAAGTTTTTTGATCCGGCTCAAACGTTGATTACTGTAATTAACTAATGAACTTTATTGTAAAGTGTTACCGAGATTTAAATAGATTCTGTCGTAGTTTCAGGAACAGACGCTTTTCCCAGAATCCCCTAGTTTACATGCTGAACCTTCATCATCACTCACTCATTTCTGCCCTCCTCTCTCTCTCTCTCTCTCTCTCCGTCACGCTGCAGGTGTATGAGGTATGATCTTGATGAAACGAGTGTGTGCTGTGACGTGTGTGTGTGTGTGTCTCACTGCTCTCTCTCTCTCTCTCTCTGTGTGTGTGTGTGTGTGTAGAGGAGCTCGGGCTCGGAGTTGCAGGAGATCATGAGGAGGCGGCAGGAGAAACTGGCAGCGAGTGATTCTGGCGTGGAGTCCTTCGATGAGGGCAACAACCTCTGACCTCTGACCTCTGACCTTTTACAGGACGCCGCGGAGCACGCTCAGTTCGCCGCCATAATGCGCCGCCGCCAAGAACTCTTGGACCCGTCCGATAACGGCACCGGCTCGGACGCGGACGAACACGCGTAGAGAAACGAGAACGCAGACAGTTCCCTCAGAAGTGTGTAGTTTAGTGCCATCCGGCTCTGCCTTCGTCCCCGAAACACTCAGATATACTTATGATCATATTTATACTCGGAGAGAAAACTGTAACGTCGTGAATCAGGACATCAATATTCCCACGATTGGCTGGAATTTTGGAGCGAATATTGATTTGATCTGTTATTCAGTGCTTGAATTTATCCGCCGCTTTTGAATGTACGGGGAGAATTATGGGTCAAGCTTGTAGATTTTTTCTTTATTATTATTATTTACTAGCAAGATAATATTTCTGTACATGATTGTTTTGTACTGAATTGTACTGCCAAAAGAGAAGCTTTATAAATGTAACGGAAATGTCAGATGAATTATTTGAGTTTCACAAGGACATTGGGCCAAAATCCTCCTGCAGTTCTAGTGATGATGATGATGATGATGCCATCAAACCTTCAGAAATAGGATGAGTTATACGCCGCACGTTCAGTCTGTGAATATAAAGTGTGTGGAAAATAAATGGAATCATGTGACCTGTGTGTGTGGTTTATGATCATGCGTGATTGAATCAGTAGGAAACGAAACGAGACTTGATCTGATGTTGTTCTGTGTGAGGAAACTTTAGTAAGTCTTCACTATAAACGAGAATAAAAGAGCTGTGCCCGAGATCTCGACGATCTTGCTTCAAACCTTTGCTTAAGTTTCGTCATTTACTCGAGCAAACATTAAAAGCTGAAAACACTTCTCAAAGAATCAGGAGATGAGGAGTTGTGTTTGACTATGATGGCCTGTGTTCAGATCCAGCACTGCTAGTTATATTCAGTGTGAGAGTCGGGTCATGATGGGCGAGCGGGGAAACACACGCTCTCTGTGTGCGAGGCTGCGATAGAGACACGGGTTCCAATCTCACGTGACTTTAACTGGTTTAACTGGTTTATTGTCGTATCACAACAGTGAAATATGAGTTCCAGCAGGAGAAAGCCAAGAGATCTGTGGCTCACAGGTATGAGCGCTGCCTCATGGTTCAGAGGTTCCTGGTTCGAATCCTGGTCAGATCTCCAAGAAATCAACAAATGGAGTGATTGGTGGAGGGTGATAGGATGGAGAAATGAGGAGGAGTCCCAGGCAGGATCCTGGTGGAGCTGCTGTTATCTGGAAAAAGCCAGTTTTTGGTGGATAGTTCAATAAGTAAACATTGCTGTATGATATAACCGCTGCTGGTTATGGTCCCAGAAATCCCCAGGGGGAGGAGTCAGGATATTCCCTCCCCCCTTCGTTTCCGAGCTTCTCTCGCCTGATCCGATCGCTCCCGACGGCTGTCTCAGATCACGATCAGGAGAGCGTTCCTCAACGCATCCACGCTTCAGTGTCCAGGCCGGTTTCGAACCGGGATCCTCCCGACAGGGGAGAACGAGCTCAAACCACTGAGCCACTGGCACTTCCACAGGGATGATTCTTTTTTGGGGGCCATGTCTTTTTTATTTGGACAAAACCTGTGAAACTAAAGCATTTTGACTCAAAGAGTGGGATTCGAACCTGGATCCTCCACATGATGGAGCAACGCACAGACCACTGAGCCACTGGAGCTCCCACTCTTACTCCTCTTTTTTTGGGACAATGTCTTTTATTGGGACAAAATTGGTCAAATTAATTCATTTTTATCAACAAGCTTTTCTTTTTGGGAGGAACTTTGTCTCAATTGGTCAATCAAACTAAAGCACTTTTCACCATGAAAGTGAGATTCGAACCTGCATTCTGAATTGATGCTCAAAACTTAAAAACCAAAAAGATCAATCTTACACCACTGAGCCACTGGAGCTTCCAGAGTTGTGTCCCAGTTTCTTGACTTTTGTTTTTTTCATTTGACACATTCAACACCTTTTTTTAGCTATTTTGTCTCAATTGATCATTCAGAGATGATGAAAGAAAAGGTTTAATCATCTCAGAAGTGAGATTTGAACCATGATTCTCCATGTCGTAACATGAACGCTCAAACCACTGAGCCACTGGAACCTCTTCTCACGAGCTTTTCTGTCTGGAGAGAGTTTTTTCTCAATGCATCCTTGAAAACCAATAAATATGAAGAATTCCTTTCATGAGGAACAGCATGAGATTCGAACCCGGACTCTCCATGTCAAGAAGCGACGCTCAGACCACATTAACCACTGGAGCTAACACTCATACTCACACTTTTTTGGCAGCATGTCTTTTTTATTGGGACAAAGAAATGAAAGCATTTTTACCACTAAGAGAAGTATTCGAACCCGGATCCTCCCAAAAGGGTAGATTCACATGTTCACACCACTAAGCCACAGGAGCTTCAGTACATGTAATGCTTATTTGGGAGTGATGTGTTTGTTATTTGGACAAAACTGGATAAACTAAAGCATTTTTACCATCAAGAGGGACTCGAATCAGAAATTTCCAATTCACTGAGTCACTGGGTGCTTCAACACTTTAGCTTTTCTGTTTGCTTTTATTGATCAATCAAACCAATCAAACTAAAGCATTTTCCACTGCAAAAGTCAGAATCGAACCAGGATTTTCAACACAAAGCAGCAACGCTCAAACCACTGAGCCATTTGTCTTTTTAATTTAGACAAAACCAGTGAAACTAAATAATTTATACCACAAAGGGTGGGATTTGAACCCAGATTCTCCACAGACCACTGAGCCACTGGAGCTTTTCTTTTTGGGAGGAGTTTTGTCTTTATCATTCAGAACCAATGAAACTAAATAATTCCTCTTATGAGATTGGAGCCAGGATTTTCCACGTTAAAGAGCGACGATCAGACCACAGGTTCTTTTAATCTTGTCTTTTTTGGTGGGGGTTTTGTCTCGATTCATCATTCAGAACCAATGAAACCATGTACACAGTAAATCCCCCGGTGTTCATATGGGATCCAGCAGCAGGGTGTTAAAGTAACACTGAAACAGTGGCAGAGTTAATGTAGACACTTAAGTGATTCATTGAACGATGATTGGTCGATTATTGTAGACACCTGATGATAACGAGCAGAAACACTGAAGGAAAGAGAAACTGATTCCAGCCACAGCTTTAGATGAAATCAACTGAAAATACATTAAATCTCTCTTATTACAAACCAGACTGACTTTATTTCTGTCATTTGTCTACAGTTTTTTTTTATTAACTGAGGTTTAGATGTTGATGTTTTATTGGAAATGTTTGGTCGACGTACGTATCGGTGATCTGTGTTTCCTTTAGTTGGGCAGTTTGATTCTTTGCTGTTTACATCAGTTTGTGTAATAGTGTTTACCAAAACACATAATTTGCTGCAAAAGAGATTTAATGTATTTTCAGTTGATTTCATCTAAAGCTGTGGCTGGAATCAGTTTCTCTTTCCTTCAGTGATTCTGCTCGTTATCATCAGGTGTCTACAATAATCATCGATCACTTAATCACCTGAGTATCTAATTAACTGTAATTAACTGCTTCAGAGTTACTTTAACACCGGGGAATTTACTGTGTAGCTTTTACACAAGGAATGGTGTGAGATTGGATCCAGGGTTCTCCACATTAAAGAGTGTTGCACAGACACGAGACACCAGCGCTTCTGCCTTCAGTTTCTGCTTTCTGGGGGAGTTTTGTCCTAATCATTCATAACCAATGAAACTAAATAATTCTCCACCTCGAGATTAGAACCGGGATTCTCGATTCTCCATGTGAAGGAGTGGAGTTCTGTGTCATTAACAATCCTTGCATAGTCAACGATGATCAAAGATTGTAATGGGAACTGTTCCGCCATAAAGCTGACAACCAGAACCATATAATTATTTAACATAAAGCACAAATCCTTGAGGTCTAAAGTACAAAAAGGTACATAAAAAAACTGATGATGTAAAACCAAAAATCAGGCGTGATTTCACAGCCTCTGTGGTTCTGTGGATAATCACTTGTTTCGTGCAGGAAAGCGTTGCTTCAAACCCCACCTTTGCTTAAGTTTCGTCATTTACTCGAGCAAACATTAAAAGCTGAAAACACTTCTCAGAGAATCAGGAGATGAGGAGTTGTGTTTGACTATGATGGCCTGTGTTCAGATCCAGCACTGCTAGTTATATTCAGTGTGAGAGTCGGGTCATGATGGGCGAGCGGGGAAACACACGCTCTCTGTGTGCGAGTCTGCGATAGAGACACGGGTTCCAATCTCACGTGACTTTAACTGGTTTAACTGGTTTATTGTCGTATCACAACAGTGAAATATGAGTTCCAGCAGGAGAAAGCCAAGAGATCTGTGGCTCACAGGTATGAGCGCTGCCTCATGGTTCAGAGGTTCCTGGTTTGAATCCTGATCAGATCTCCAAGAAATCAACAAATGGAGTGATTGGTGGAGGGTGATAGGATGGAGAAATCCCAGGCAGGATCCTGGTGGAGCAGCTGTTATCTGGAAAAAGCCAGTTTTTGTGGGATATAAGTAAACATTGCTGTATGATATAACCGCTGCTGGTTATGGTCCCAGAAATCCCCAGGGGGAGGAGTCAGGATATTCCCTCCCCCCTTCGTTTCCGAGCTTCTCTCGCCTGATCCGATCGCTCCTGATGCCTGTCTCAGATCACGATCAGGAGAGCGTTCCTCAACGCATCCACGCTTCAGTGTCCAGGCCGGTTTCGAACCGGGATCCTCCCGACAGGGGAGAACGAGCTCAAACCACTGAGCCACTGGCATGATTCTTTTTAGGGGGTCATGTCTTTTTTATTTGGACAAAACCTGTGAAACTAAAGCATTTTGACTCAAAGAGTGAGATTCGAACCTGGATCCTCCACATGATGGAGCAACGCACAGACCACTGAGCCACTGGAGCTTCTTCCCATGCTTTTTTGAGAACCAATAAATAAGATTCGAACCCGGACTCTCCCCGTTAAAGAGCGACGCTCAACATGCTCTACCACTGAGCCAGTGAAGCTCACACAAACTGAAGTATTTGAACACATAGATTGGGATTCAACCCTGAATCCTTATGCAACACACAAACCACAGAGCCACTGGAGTTCCACTCTTACTCCTCATTTATTGTGGGGGCACGTGTTTTTTTATTGGGACAGAACTGGTCAAACTAATTCACTTTTACCAACAAGAGAGATTCGACCCCAGATCATCCACATGAAGCAGCAAAGCACAGACCACTGCGCCACAGGAGCAGACGCAACCAATTCTCGTTTTTATGGAACAATTTTGTCTCAATTGATCATTTAGAGATGATGAAAGAAAAGGTTTTGAGATTTGAACCATGATTCTCCATGTCGTAATATGAACGCTCAGGCCACTGCGCCACTGGAGCCTCTTCTCATGGGCTTTTCTGTCTGGGCAGAGTTTTTCTCAATTGGTCAATCGAATCAATAAAACTGAAGCATTTTTCACCCCTAAAAGTGAGATTTGGACCCAGATTTTCCACATTAAAGAGTGAAGCTCAAACCCGCACGTCAGGACAGCACACGCTCAGACCACTGAGCCACTGGAGCTGGAGTTGCTGTCTGGGGGAGTTTTGTCTCAATATATCACTGAGAACCAATAAAACTAAACTCCTGATTTAAAGCTTGTCTTCTTTTATCACTCACACTAATAAAACTAAATCCTTTTCCACCTCAAAAGAGAGATTTCATCCTCCATGTGAAGAAGCAACACTGCGCCACATCTCCAATAAACTCTTTTTTGTCATAAAACAATTATAAAAAACCGTACTTGTCTATAGTGAAACAGACCCTGGATTCTCCACAGGAGGGCGACACTCAGTCACTGCTCGAGACACCCCTCGCTGCAGCCGGTAGCACGATGACGTAGCTGGATGGTCCAATACGTACTGGATGGTGGTGTGTTTTGGCGCAGTACCGATCTCTGGGTTATAGTGTGCATGCGCTGGTCTTAAGTGACATGTA
>NW_027508741.1:2522500-2525000 GCF_051911475.1 Siphateles boraxobius | reverse complement strand
TGTGTGCGGTGATGATGTGTGCGGTGATTATGTGTGCGGTGATGATGTGTGCGGTGATGATGTGTGCGGTGATGATGTGTGCGGTGATGATGTGTGCGGTGATGATGTGTGCAGTGATGATGTGTGCAGTGGTGATGTGTGCAGTGGTGATGTGTGCGGTGATGATGTGTGCGGTGATGATGTGTGCGGTGATGATGTGTGCAGTGGTGATGTGTGCAGTGATGATGTGTGCAGTGATGATGTGTGCGGTGATGATGTGTGCAGTGATGATGTGTGCAGTGATGATGTGTGCAGTGATGATGTGTGCGGTGATGATGTGTGCGGTGATGATGTGTGCGGTGATGATGTGTGCGGTGATGATGTGTGCAGTGGTGATGTGTGCAGTGATGATGTGTGCAGTGATGATGTGTGCAGTGATGATGTGTGCGGTGATGATGTGTGCGGTGATGATGTGTGCGGTGATGATGTGTGCGGTGATGATGTGTGCGGTGATGATGTGTGCGGTGATGATGTGTGCGGTGATGATGTGTGCGGTGATGATGTGTGCAGTGGTGATGTGTGCAGTGATGATGTGTGCAGTGATGATGTGTGCGGTGATGATGTGTGCAGTGATGATGTGTGCAGTGATGATGTGTGCAGTGATGATGTGTGCGGTGATGATGTGTGCGGTGATGATGTGTGCGGTGATGATGTGTGCGGTGATGATGTGTGCAGTGGTGATGTGTGCAGTGATGATGTGTGCAGTGATGATGTGTGCAGTGATGATGTGTGCAGTGATGATGTGTGCAGTGATGATGTGTGCGGTGATGATGTGTGCAGTGATGATGTGTGCGGTGATGATGTGTGCGGTGATGATGTGTGCGGTGATGATGTGTGCAGTGATGATGTGTGCGGTGATGATGTGTGCAGTGGTGATGTGTGCAGTGATGATGTGTGCGGGGATGATGTGTGCGGGGATGATGTGTGCAGTGATGATGTGTGCGGTGATGATGTGTGCGGTGATGATGTGTGCGGTGATGATGTGTGCGGTGATGATGTGTGCGGTGGTGATGTGTGCAGTGATGATGTGTGCGGTGATGATGTGTGCGGTGATGATGTGTGCAGTGATGATGTGTGCAGTGGTGATGTGTGCGGTGATGATGTGTGCGGGGATGATGTGTGCAGTGATGATGTGTGCAGTGATGATGTGTGCAGTGATGATGTGTGCGGTGATGATGTGTGCAGTGATGATGTGTGCGGGGATGATGTGTGCAGTGATGATGTGTGCGGTGATGATGTGTGCAGTGATGATGTGTGCAGTGATGATGTGTGCAGTGGTGATGTGTGCAGTGGTGATGTGTGCGGTGATGATGTGTGCGGTGATGATGTGTGCGGTGATGATGTGTGCAGTGATGATGTGTGCAGTGATGATGTGTGCAGTGATGATGTGTGCGGTGATGATGTGTGCGGTGATGATGTGTGCGGTGATGATGTGTGCAGTGATGATGTGTGCAGTGATGATGTGTGCAGTGATGATGTGTGCGGTGATGATGTGTGCAGTGATGATGTGTGCGGTGATGATGTGTGCGGTGATGATGTGTGCGGTGATGATGTGTGCAGTGATGATGTGTGCAGTGATGATGTGTGCAGTGATGATGTGTGCAGTGATGATGTGTGCGGTGATGATGTGTGCAGTGATGATGTGTGCAGTGATGATGTGTGCAGTGATGATGTGTGCAGTGATGATATCTATAACCATAAATCACTTTCAGAACGAGTTTCTCCAGCTTATAAACACCAGGGTTTGTGCAGACACTGTCAAATCAAATCCCAGGACTTTTCAAGCACGACTTTTTTGGTTTTCAAAAACTACAATCAGAGATCTCACTTATCTAACAATATCCTAATTATCTTTCACATTCTAAAGAAGGTAAATAGACAAACAAAATAAACTAGTGCAACACAAGCAAAGACTGGAGACTTTAACCACTGAAAGGATCCGATGATAAAGATTTCGCTTTCCTTATTTAAACTGATTTTTTCTCTCATGAATATATGATTGACCTGAAGAATAAAAGATGTATCATATAATTGGATATTTATGAGCAATATCACACTCATAACCGTGCAAAAATGCCTCGATATCAATATCAGACGGCTGAGAAGAGAGTTTTATTAATAAAATAAACACTACTTTCATATATAGTATATTGCTTACAATAACTCAAGAACTTTTCAAGCAGCTCTTCATAAACATGGAGAGTATAATAATATAACCCTGTTTTCAAGTTTCAAAAAGTTCAATTCAAGCAACTTGTCTGAACCCTGAAACACTGACAGCCAATCAGAGCGCATCGTGCGTATTTAAAGCGACAGACTCACTGCATGTAGAAGCTGTGGAAGATCTTCAGCATGAGGATCAGCACGTCCGGCTCCAGAGAGTTCTGGAAGATCTGCGGATACGCCTCCGGACGGATTTGCTGGAGGAGTGAATGTGAGGAGCGCAGATGAGGGACAGACG
>NW_027508741.1:2495000-2512500 GCF_051911475.1 Siphateles boraxobius | reverse complement strand
TTAATCATGTTCAGGCATTTAAACAACTAAATACTCTGGGAGCCGTTACATTTTTGAGAAAACTACGCTTAAATACACTTCTGGGGAAAGAGTTACATTTCAAGTCAACTGGCCATCAGCATCTTTAAAATATTTTAAAATGTACGTGTACTGTGACTCTATATTCAGTATAGGTGATTATTACACTTCAGAAACTGTTACATATCACGCTTTCTATTTATTCAGCTCTGCCTTATTTATACACACTGTGGAATTGCAGTGCTGGGGTTAATGGGTTTATACTGTATAACGACGGTTCAAACACCTTCATTTATTCACACTGGCAAATCTTTAGGCCCTATTTTAACAATCTAAGCTCATGGTCTAAAGCGCACGGCGCAAGTGCACTTAGGGCGTCCGAAGTGTGTTTTGGGTGTAACGTGCAATAAACCAATCAGAGAGTCTCGTCTCCCATTCCCTTAAAACACAGTTGCGCTCGCATGGCGGATTCGCTATTTACATGGAGAAAGAGCTGAGTGTGTGTAATAAGCAGAGTGTGTGTGTGTAATAAGCAGAGTGTGTGTAATAAGCAGAGTGTGTAATAAGCAGAGTGTGTGTAATAAGCAGTGTGTGTGTAATAAGCAGTGTGTGTGTAATAAGCAGAGTGTGTGTGTGTAATAAGCAGAGTGTGTGTGTGTAATAAGCAGAGTGTGTGTGTAATAAGCAGAGTGTGTGTGTAATAAGCAGAGTGTGTGTGTAATAAGCAGAGTGTGTGTGTGTAATAAGCAGAGTGTGTGTGTGTAATAAGCAGAGTGTGTGTGTGTAATAAGCAGAGTGTGTGTAATAAGCAGAGTGTGTGTGTGTAATAAGCAGAGTGTGTGTAAAAAGCAGTGTGTGTGTAATAAGCAGAGTGTGTGTAATAAGCAGTGTGTGTGTAATAAGCAGAGTGTGTGTAATAAGCAGAGTGTGTAATAAGCAGAGTGTGTGTAATAAGCAGTGTGTGTGTAATAAGCAGTGTGTGTGTAATAAGCAGAGTGTGTGTGTGTAATAAGCAGAGTGTGTGTGTGTAATAAGCAGAGTGTGTGTGTAATAAGCAGAGTGTGTGTGTAATAAGCAGAGTGTGTGTGTAATAAGCAGAGTGTGTGTGTGTAATAAGCAGAGTGTGTGTGTGTAATAAGCAGAGTGTGTGTGTGTAATAAGCAGAGTGTGTGTAATAAGCAGAGTGTGTGTGTGTAATAAGCAGAGTGTGTGTAAAAAGCAGTGTGTGTGTAATAAGCAGAGTGTGTGTAATAAGCAGTGTGTGTGTAATAAGCAGAGTGTGTGTAATAAGCAGAGTGTGTAATAAGCAGAGTGTGTGTAATAAGCAGTGTGTGTGTAATAAGCAGTGTGTGTGTAATAAGCAGAGTGTGTGTAATAAGCAGAGTGTGTGTGTGTAATAAGCAGAGTGTGTGTGTAATAAGCAGAGTGTGTGTGTAATAAGCAGAGTGTGTGTGTAATAAGCAGAGTGTGTGTGTGTAATAAGCAGAGTGTGTGTGTGTAATAAGCAGAGTGTGTGTGTGTAATAAGCAGAGTGTGTGTAATAAGCAGAGTGTGTGTGTGTGTAATAAGCAGAGTGTGTGTGTGTAATAAGCAGAGTGTGTGTGTGTAATAAGCAGAGTGTGTGTAATAAGCAGTGTGTGTGTAATAAGCAGAGTGTGTGTAATAAGCAGAGTGTGTAATAAGCAGAGAGTGTGTGTGTAATAAGCAGAGAGTGTGTGTGTAATAAGCAGAGTGTGTGTAATAAACAGAGAGTGTGTGTGTGTAATAAGCAGAGTGTGTGTGTGTAATAAGCAGAGTGTGTGTGTGTAATATGCAGAGTGTGTGTAATAAGCAGAGTGTGTGTGTGTAATAAGCAGAGAGTGTGTGTGTAATAAGCAGAGTGTGTGTGTGTAATAAGCAGAGTGTGTGTGTAATAAGCAGAGTGTGTGTGTAATAAGCAGAGTGTGTGTGTGTAATAAGCAGAGTGTGTGTAATAAGCAGAGTGTGTGTGTGTAATAAGCATAGTGTGTGTGTGTAATAAGCAGAGTGTGTGTGTGTAATATGCAGAGTGTGTGTAATAAGCAGAGAGTGTGTGTGTAATAAGCAGAGTGTGTGTGTGTAATAAGCAGAGAGTGTGTGTGTAATAAGCAGAGAGTGTGTGTGTAATAAGCAGAGTGTGTGTGTGTAATAAGCAGAGAGTGTGTGTGTAATAAGCAGAGAGTGTGTGTGTAATAAGCAGAGTGTGTGTGTGTAATAAGCAGAGTGTGTGTGTGTAATATGCAGAGTGTGTGTAATAAGCAGAGAGTGTGTGTGTAATAAGCAGAGTGTGTGTGTGTAATAAGCAGAGAGTGTGTGTGTAATAAGCAGAGAGTGTGTGTGTAATAAGCAGAGTGTGTGTGTGTAATAAGCAGAGAGTGTGTGTGTAATAAGCAGAGTGTGTGTGTGTAATAAGCAGAGAGTGTGTGTGTAATAAGCAGAGAGTGTGTGTGTAATAAGCAGAGAGTGTGTGTGTAATAAGCAGAGTGTGTGTGTGTAATAAGCAGAGTGTGTGTGTAATAAGCAGTGTGTAATAAGCAGAGTGTGTGTGTAATAAGCAGAGTGTGTGTAATTAGCAGAGTGTGTGTAATAAGCAGAGAGTGTGTGTGTAATAAGCAGAGTGTGTGTAATAAGCAGAGTGTGTGTGTGTAATAATCAGAGTGTGTGTGTGTAATAATCAGAGTGTGTGTAATAAGCAGAGAGTGTGTGTGTAATAAGCAGAGTGTGTGTAATAAGCAGAGTGTGTGTGTGTAATAAGCAGAGTGTGTGTGTGTAATAAGCAGAGTGTGTGTGTGTAATATGCAGAGTGTGTAATAAGCAGAGAGTGTGTGTGTAATAAGCAGAGTGTGTGTGTGTAATAAGCAGAGAGTGTGTGTGTAATAAGCAGAGAGTGTGTGTGTAATAAGCAGAGAGTGTGTGTGTAATAAGCAGAGAGTGTGTGTGTAATAAGCAGAGTGTGTGTGTGTGTAATAAGCAGAGAGTGTGTGTGTAATAAGCAGAGAGTGTGTGTGTAATAAGCAGAGAGTGTGTGTGTAATAAGCAGAGAGTGTGTGTGTAATAAGCAGAGAGTGTGTGTGTAATAAGCAGAGAGTGTGTGTGTAATAAGCAGAGTGTGTGTGTGTAATAAGCAGAGAGTGTGTGTGTAATAAGCAGAGAGTGTGTGTGTAATAAGCAGAGTGTGTGTGTGTAATAAGCAGAGAGTGTGTGTGTAATAAGCAGAGAGTGTGTGTGTAATAAGCAGAGTGTGTGTGTGTAATAAGCAGAGAGTGTGTGTGTAATAAGCAGAGAGTGTGTGTGTAATAAGCAGAGAGTGTGTGTGTAATAAGCAGAGTGTGTGTGTGTAATAAGCAGAGAGTGTGTGTGTAATAAGCAGAGAGTGTGTGTGTAATAAGCAGAGAGTGTGTGTGTAATAAGCAGAGTGTGTGTGTGTGTAATAAGCAGAGAGTGTGTGTGTAATAAGCAGAGAGTGTGTGTGTAATAAGCAGAGTGTGTGTGTGTAATAAGCAGAGTGTGTGTGTGTAATATGCAGAGTGTGTGTAATAAGCAGAGAGTGTGTGTGTAATAAGCAGAGTGTGTGTGTGTAATAAGCAGAGAGTGTGTGTGTAATAAGCAGAGTGTGTGTGTGTAATAAGCAGAGAGTGTGTGTGTAATAAGCAGAGTGTGTGTGTGTAATAAGCAGAGAGTGTGTGTGTAATAAGCAGAGAGTGTGTGTGTAATAAGCAGAGTGTGTGTGTGTGTAATAAGCAGAGAGTGTGTGTGTAATAAGCAGAGAGTGTGTGTGTAATAAGCAGAGAGTGTGTGTGTAATAAGCAGAGTGTGTGTGTGTAATAAGCAGAGTGTGTGTGTAATAAGCAGAGTGTGTGTGTAATAAGCAGAGTGTGTGTGTAATAAGCAGTGTGTAATAAGCAGAGTGTGTGTGTAATAAGCAGAGTGTGTGTAATTAGCAGAGTGTGTGTAATAAGCAGAGTGTGTGTGTGTAATAAGCAGAGTGTGTGTAATAAGCAGAGTGTGTGTGTGTAATAATCAGAGTGTGTGTGTGTAATAATCAGAGTGTGTGTAATAAGCAGAGAGTGTGTGTGTAATAAGCAGAGTGTGTGTAATAAGCAGAGTGTGTGTGTGTAATAAGCAGAGTGTGTGTGTAATAAGCAGAGTGTGTGTGTAATAAGCAGTGTGTAATAATCAGAGTGTGTGTAATAAGCAGAGAGTGTGTGTGTAATTAGCAGAGTGTGTGTAATAAGCAGAGAGTGTGTGTGTAATAAGCAGAGTGTGTGTAATAAGCAGAGTGTGTGTGTGTAATAATCAGAGTGTGTGTGTGTAATAATCAGAGTGTGTGTAATAAGCAGAGAGTGTGTGTGTAATAAGCAGAGTGTGTGTAATAAGCAGAGAGTGTGTGTGTAATAAGCAGAGTGTGTGTAATAAGCAGAGAGTGTGTGTGTAATAAGCAGAGAGTGTGTGTGTAATAAGCAGAGAGTGTGTGTGTAATAAGCAGAGTGTGTGTGTAATAAGCAGAGTGTGTGTAATAAGCAGAGAGTGTGTGTGTAATAAGCAGAGTGTGTGTGCGGCTCAGTCTATTTCAGTTCCTCAAAATAGAAATGCTCCAACAATACACCTGAACACACACTCATTCTCAGACCCGCCGCAGGACGTGAAAATGTAAACTGTGTCAGGCTGAAACTAGCGCTGCATTGCAGAGTGTGTGTGATTTCTAAAGCTTTTCACACTCACACACAAAAAGCAGCAATTCCCCAAAGATTTAAAATGTAACCCTTCAAGCCTCTTTTCATTGCGTTCTTCTGTTAGTCACCATGCGGTTTAAAGTACAGAGTGTTTATGCGGCTGTTTCTCACAAGGCATCTTCCACACTGTCACGGAGAGTTTCCTGTCGCTGCGTCACGTCACATGGGGATTCGCCCTCGTTTCCAACAAAGCAGACAACATGTGCTGCTCCAGTACTGAGCTGAAGCAGAAAACCTGCTCGAACGCAGCGGTCGCCTGTGGCATGAGCGCGCGCGTGTGTGTTTTGTGAATGAGATGACTGTGCTATGTTTATCTCTCCTGTGCTGAAGACTGACATGATGGAGGAGACAAATATAGCTCAGATCTGCCGCTGTCTGGGGAACGCTGAGCATCCGCTGCCTAGCAACCGTCACCATGACAACAGCGGTGGAAAACCCTACTGCGGGTGAGTCAGCGATTCTATCACAGTGTGTGTGTGTGTGTGTATGTGTGTGGTGTTTTTAATTAGATGTTTTTTCATTTCTGCCTCAATATTCCAAGAAGACAAGCTGTTGCATGTAGCAGTGATCAGTCACACACACACACACACACACACTCCAACACTCGCACAAACAAACACAAACACACTCGCAAACACAAACACAAAATAAAATGTTACATTGTTATATTTTAATTTGATTACATTTGAAAAGATTGATGAAATTGTTAGCTAGTAAGATGGTGGACCTACGCCTGGACACGGCCACAACACGATGCAGTCAGCCGGATCTGGGCCGGATCCAGTTCAGATGGTGGACCTGCGTCTTAAAATTTAATGAACCCATTATATAAAATCCAGAAATATTAAAAGAGAATTTAGCAAAAAATAAAATGTAATGTGGGGAAAAAATGAAAACATATTTCATAGGGCCCTACAATATTGAAAGTACACAATGGCAGACTGGTATGAGCTGGACTGGTACAGGAGCTAGATGTGAGTTACTGTAGCGATGAAGCTTTTTCCTGCCGTCAGCATGAAACCATCCGGCGTTTTGAGCGAGTGTTGCCATAGAAACCAATCACTTCTATGTCCAAGGACGTGAAAAGCTCAGGCTTCAGAATTCTGACTTGTCTCATAATTATGGTAATTCTGACATGAGACATGAACACTATACAACTCTAGTGCACTTTCTCACAGTCGTCAGAGACAGCAGCCTTCTGAGGGAACATGATGAGAGATGTCATCAGTATCGTGAATCCTGCAAAGTTTTATATATTTTTTTTTTAAGTGTATGTACATTTATAACACTATAATTTGTATTGTATTACCTTTGCATCACAGGTTACCCGACTGTGACTGTGATGACGACTATGCCGGGTCTACTCTGATGCTGTGTTAGATTTGGGCCAAACTGAGCCCGCATCATAGAGTCACATGATGCTTTCTGTGATGCTGTCTGTGATGCTGTCTGTGATGCTGTCTGTGATGCTGTCTGTGATGCTGTCTATCTAGACGTCTATGGATTTGCAACAGAGCTCAAAACAAAGAAGATATGATCTTACAAATTCATATTTACACTTCCATGCATCAGGCCAACATTGTTATCCACACACACGGTTGCACACACACACACACACACACACACACACACACACACACACACACACACACACACACACACACACACACACACACACACTCATACACAAGCATTCGTCCTGCTGTCACAGGTCTCATACATACACACACACATACACTCTCACACACACGCAGTCGTGCTGCTCCACAGGTCTCACACACACAAATCAGTGTTCACGCTGTGACTCTTGCAGAACACTGATCTGTTCCACTGAGCGGCCGACAGTGAGGTGTTTGATTATTATGATTACACGGCTCTGTGGAATGCTTGATTCTGATTGGTCAATCGCACTGTGAGTTATTCCCAGATATCAGCCGCTGAGAACAGAAACACAAACTCATCCAGGTCACTGAAGTCAGCAGCGCTACACACTCGCTAGCAACGGGTTTTCTTCGCGGAAGTTTTGCGTTTGGTAAGCTAATAAAATATTAAAAGTCAAATCAATATTGTGTGTAGAGTTATTTAATTATGCCATCCAGTATCGTGGACTCGCTCTCTCTTGTTTCATACGAGCGCAGTGGCGGCCATTTTGTAAGTATTGTTTTGTACACTGTTGGATTATAAGATACAGACAGGTACAATTTTAAAACAGTTTAATTAGAAATTAAATATCTCTAATCTCCATAATTATTAATGTGTTGAAATGCTGTGTGATAAGTGTTATGACTGTATACCGTATCTCTTAAATGATGAAACGGTTCTCTCCGCGGAAGCTTTGCGTTTAAAGACCTAATAAAATATTTCAACTCAGATCAATATTTCGTGGCTTATTATTTACTGATGTGGCGAGTATCTGTGTAATAACGGGATAATGTACATCCAGCCGGTTGTTATCTCAGAATAAACCCCCTTCAGGTGTGTGTGTGTGTGTGTGTGTGTGAGAGAGAGAGAGTGAGTGAGTGTGTGTGTGTGTGTGTGTGTGTGTGTGTGTGTGTGTGTGTGTGTGTGTGTGTGTGTGTGTACATTATCTCTTACGTAAAGACCAGATAACTCTGAATGAACGTTCTATTAATGTTACTGGAAGAACGTTTGTTCGTAACTTTGGCAGAACCTTGACAGAGGACGTTTCCTGCTGGCTGGGAGAGTGTGTGTGAACGCAGTGTGTGGATCAGAAAGTCTTCCTCACCACCATGTTGTTCTTGGAGACCCAGCAGTCGAGAGGGAAGTCCTGCAGCATCGGCACCAGGAACTGCAGACACCCGTCCCAGTGACACAGCAGGAGCATCATGCCGATCAGGTTCACGATACGCACCATCGCACTGGCCAGATCATAGGTCATGTGGAAGATCTGCGGGAAACACAAGTCGAGTCACCTTCATTTATACAGCGCTTTTAACAATATGGACTGTTTCAAAGCAGCTTTACAGTGATAATAGGAGATTACAGTAACAGAGATTGTTTTGGCTTTACAGCAGCTCTAGAATAAAGTTATTGTCCAGCTAAAGTTAGTTTTGATTGATTCACTTCCATTGTAAAGATCATTAGTTATTAACTTAGGGCCCGCTAACACACACCGTCCTAACAGAAAACCCTTAACGCGCTTGTTGAAGATTTTATTAGTTAAAAAATAAGTAATTTAGCTATATATTCATACACAATTATTTCCTCTCTGTGTGACTTTGGATCTCCTTTACTCTCTGTGTGACTTTGAATTACCTCTGTGAGTGATTTTTGAGAGGCCTGGAATGTTGTTTGCTGCAGAAAATTCTATTCTAAGAAGTCACGTGGGAAAAGACCTTCACCACAAATAATCTATAGGTTTGTGACCATCTTGGTCGAAAGGCTTGGTATATAAGGTAGAATGTGAAAGACCTCGGGAGCGTGTCTTCTGCAGAGAACGTTAGGCTTTATTTGTTGGAAAATAAAGTCTGTTATTTCTGAAATCCAAGATCTCTGAAGTTATTTCTACAAAGACTGAAAACCACAACACGCTCCAGCCACTATTTCGCACAACAGTGTTTGGTGCTCGAGAAAGCAGACCTTGAAACAGATTCCACGGGGCAAGCATTGAAAAGTTTTGGGGAAAAAAGTTATCTCTGCGCAAACTTTAAAAACGTTTATCTGTGAAAATGCTGATGGCGTGCACATGTGTGTTACGTGTTTAGTCTATAGGTATGTGCGTTCGAATATATATGTGGCAGGAGTGTAGTCTTTCTTTACAAAGTGACCTAAACAAATTACTTCTCTGGTCTTAAATATTTATAATACAGAATTGTTTTGCGCTTCCTCTTAGCCATGTGAACTAGAATCATTTTGACATTTTTTTATCTGTACAGAGGTAAAGGGAAGGGAAGGAGGTCTCACACACACACACACACACACACACACTCTTATCATCACTCTCATACCTAAAAGAAGATCTGCGGGAAACACACACACTCTTATCATCACTCTCCTGCTTAAAATGCTTGACTATAGCAAACATCATGATTATTTTGGTCAATACTGAGATCATGAATATTTGACAATTACTCACTGACTTTTGACTAGGAGTGAGAAATATAAGTTTAATTTCACAATATTGTTGTATTTAATTATGTTTTTGCTGGAAATAAGGATGTTTTGTTACCTATGGAAGCTTGTTTCAGGCATGGAATAAAAAAATGAACAAGGAAATTGGTAATTGTTACTTTTATTTCTCTCAGTTCAATGAAAAAAGTCAGAATTGTGAGATAAAAAGTTGCAATTACTGTAAGATTTTTTTTATTTAATTCCTTGACAGAAACAAGCGTCCATAATTAACATTTCATAACTTTAGATGCAAGTAAAATATCACCATTCTTTATGTCACAGGAACACAAAACAATAGCCAAACTAATGCAAGCAAAAAGATCTCAAGCTTAATTAAGACAAGTGATGACAAAAGAACAAAAAAGTGACGTCCGGCCGAGGAAAAAAGACATGAGCATCTTGGATGACGTGGGGGAGAATAAATTATCGGGAAATTTTAATTCTGATGTGAACTAATTTAAATTTAAAATAACTTGAACCGTTAAAATGGCAAAGATTAAAAACCCATACAAGTATAAACTTTATAACACTAGACAATATAAGAGCATCTCTTTGAAACAGAATAACCGTTTTATCATGATTATCTTGCATTCTGATTCGTTGGAAGCTAAAATGGTAATTGGTAAATGTTCCCATAATACTTGCATATTGATAAAACATTCCCTCAATGTTTTCTCTATACATAAGGTCTTCATAACCTAATGTGAATGTTAGCAAAACGTTGTTTGAACATATTGTTGTTATCTGGGAGTGAGCCTCACCTCCTCCCACTGGTGTATGTACCGGATGAGACGGGACAAACGCAGCAAACGCAGAAGACTCAAGATCTTGGTGAATCGAACGATCCTCAGCGCTCGAGCCGTCCGGTACACCTGCGGGAAACACATTTACACCATCACACAGCATTCACTTATGTACTAGTTTATCCTGGATAAAGTTCAGGTTTAAAAGACTAATATAATTGATCTGACTGCACTGACACTATCAGATGAGAACAGAACTTGATCTGAATAATGACTCTCTCTTCTTCTGGAGAGCTGCTTCACTCCTGAATCTAAGTTTCATCATTAGTTCTGTTATTCTCATGTTTATTACAGTGAAGCTGCTCTGAAACGATCTGTACTGTATAAAGCTGACTCGACTATGGGTCACTTGTTTGTTAAAGGGACCGTTCACCCAAAAATGACCATTCTGTCATCATTTACTCGTTTCATGTCATTCAAACCAGTGAGTTTCTTATGGAAGGTTGTTTCAGCCACAGAAAATAAAATAAAAAGGTAATTGTAATGTTTATCTCACAATTCTATATCTAAGTTTTTAAGTTTATATCTAACTCTAATTCAGGGACAGGCGTTAAGGTGGCTTAATCGTACCTATCAGACCATTACCATTTTGTTTATTTAAACGGGGAATTATCCAAATTAACAGTAAATTATGGAGTGACGCAGGGCTCTGTGTTCGGCCCGTTGCTTTTTTTAATATATAGGCTGCAACTTGGTAATATTAGGTGATATTAAACATGGAATAAGTTTCCACTGTTATGCTGATGATACTCAGTTTTAGATTTCATCACGACCAGATGAAATCTCTAAATTATCCAAGTTGACAGAGTGTGATAAAGATATAAATTATTGGATGACGTACTTTTCTTCTATTAAATTCAGATAAGACGGATGTATTACTTATTGTACCAAAAACCTGTACACGATACCGATATTAATCCGATATTTTTATTTTATTCTATTTTATTCTTGAACTAATACTAGGCCTAATAAAATATATGGAAGCACTTTGCTCGATTAGCAACCTAAAAACATCTCACTCAAATGGAAAACAAATATTTCTCCAGTATATAGTCCACAACAACAGTTGATTATGAAAGACTGCCACCCTTTATTCAAACACTACAAAAAAAAATACAGGCAGGCAGGCTACTTCAGTAGGCTACTTAAAGCTACCAACTAGGGATGCTAACCGATGACCGTTTGACCGATGGTTGACCGTCTCAACGTTAACCGATCAAAGTTGTCGGTAGTCGGTTAAAAAAAAAGAAGTGATCTCTAAATTAGGCTTTTATAGACAGTGGACTAAACGCTACTACAGTTAGCCATCTCATTCCAAGATATTTTTGTGTGAAGTGAACAAATCCCTCACACTCAATTTTTCATAACTCGCCTGTTTGTACTTAATAAACCAATAAAAACATTGGTTTATTAAAACATCGCGAGGTCACAGCGTTTGGGTTTCGCGCGCTCACAAGGTTTGCGAAAAGTAAAGGCTACAGGCTAAAACACTGGAGGTTAGAGCCAGGGCAGACGACAGGATGAAGCGTGCAAAGAAACGTAACGTTAGTGTGTGGGACCATTTCACCAAAAAGAATGACACAGTAAGTTGCAACTTGTGTGATACAGTGCTTAAATACAGTAGTAATACTGTAGAAATACATTACATCTACATTTCAGTGGTAACAGATAAGGTGATGATCATCATCTTTCTTTATTATTGTTAGCACTAACGTTACCTCAAACTAAAGCGGAGTCTCTTCGGAGCTGTCATTTTCTTAAATGAGCCGCTGCAATGTTTCAAATGAGCTTCTAACGCTAGACTAACGCCTTTATTTTCAACGCGATCACCTTGTACCCAAACCATTTCAAAACTAAGGAGCCATTTGTCCTCCGATTACATACAAGCTCCTCGGCGCCGCGTTTGCGGGACTCATGTTTCGCGCTGTAGGGGATTTTAAAAAAGTGACGTGAGTGGAAGCGCGGCGCCGGGGCAGTGTGTGTGTGTGTGTGTGTGTGTGTGTGTGAGCGGGAGGCAGAGAGAGATGCGACAGTTGCAAAATTGCAGGCGCGGCTCGAAATGGCTGTTATTTCAAATAGCGTGGCATATTTTAAACTAATCGGTTAACCGGTTTCAACCAGCTAATGAGGCTCGGTGGTCAGTCAAGAAAATTTTTAGTTTTCGCCATCCCTACTACCAACAGGTTTAAAGTTAATCATTAACAAGCTTTAAAATTACCCATTGATCCGTGTACTTTTGCGTCCATTCGTTTTTCCTTTTTAACCCGTAAAATGAAAAATGAACAGTTAACAATTAACAATTTTTAAAACGGAAAGTTGAACACCAAAATTTTAATTTGAACTGTATGCACACAAAAAGCTGCGCAAAAAAATAAATATTGACATAAGTTATATATAAATAAGTTATTTTCTGTATGACCAGAAATGATAGAGTATTTTAAGTTGTTTCCACTGTTGAAAGGAAAACGGAAGTGTTCGCGCCCGCGCTCCGTGCCATGCAGTGCGCGCTCCACACTCTGCAGAAACCCTTGCTTGGATATGCGTCAAAATCCTGTGTAGCATACAGTTTACAAGCTACGGTAAACTGAGGAGACGGATTGCAAAACCGTGTTTTGTAGTACACCGAAGGTAGTGGGATGGAGTTTCTGTTGTGAGTTTAGGGGGCACGTCAGCCAGAGGTGTGTGTGTGTGTGTGTGTGTGTGTGTGTGTGTGTGTGTGTGTGTGTGTGTGTGTGTGTGTGTGTGTGTGTGTGTGTGTGAGTGAGTGAGACAGACTGCCTGCTGAACAGAGGGTCGCCGAAAGAAGGATCTGAAGTGCCGGTGTTTCGGCTACAAAAACCGCCGAATTGATCCGAAACCAGCCCAATTTTTATCCACTCGCCCAAACCCATTTTTTGCCCGCAAAATAGATTGCAAAACCGCCAAATATGCGCCGCTTAATTGGATGTCGCAGCAAGGGAAATGCTATATTCAAGCATTGTTAGATAGGTATCGGATTATATTTTTTCTCCCCTCCGATCTCCGATCTAGCGTTCTGGGCCAGTATCGGCACGATACCGATGCTGTGGATCGGATCGGGACATCCCTACTTCCAAACATTCTTTCTATCTTCAGTGGAACATAAAAAGATATTTTGAAGAACGTTGGGAACTAAAAAACATCGGACCTTACTGACTTTCACTGTATGGACAACAACACTCAGTTTCCCAAAATATCTTCATTTGTGTTTCACAAAAAAAATAAAGTCATAAGGCTTTGAACGACATGAGGGCGAATAAATGATGACAGAATGATGAATGAATGATGTTTGGGCTGGTATGTCTCTTAAAGAATCCCAGATTTCTGAATGAGCTGCTGCTGTCGATACGTTTCAACCAGGGTTTGAAGTTAACACACGCCAAAGGTGATAAAAATCAGCTGTGGCGAGTAACGCTGTCAAATCACGAGTCAATTTGGCGTGTTACTTATTAAGTTTACTCACTTTGCTGGGGAAGTTCGTGTAGCCAAATGTACCCATGATATATTAAATACATCGTATTCTGCAGAAGCTGCTCAAATCTGGTTTACTTGAACACTAACATCACTACGCTTCAAATAACGACACGCTAATTAATTTGCATTGAAGAAATAGCAAAGATTAAAAAGCATTTGGTTAACAGAAAATACATTGTTATTTTCTAACATCATACGATTTTATGTTCTTTGTACTGTATTGATCTGTCCAACTAAAACACTTTTTTGGTGAAAATATTTAGTAGCCAAATTGGCCGGCGAGTGAAAAAGTTCATTTCAAACCCATGTTTCAACACAAGCTCTTTTTTACAGTGAAAGATTTGAGCTCTAAAGTGTCATGATATCTTACTGAGAGACAGACACACTTTATTCCTCTACCTCGGAGTCCAGTCGAGCTTCCAGGTCCACCATCAGGAAGATATAATCCACCGGGATGGAAGACACGAAGTCCACGAGGAACCAGCTCTTCAGGTAGCGCTGGCGGATGGCCTTCG
This sequence comes from Siphateles boraxobius, assembly GCF_051911475.1. Classification (NCBI taxonomy): domain Eukaryota; kingdom Metazoa; phylum Chordata; class Actinopteri; order Cypriniformes; family Leuciscidae; genus Siphateles; species Siphateles boraxobius. Next base: position 2,498,790 of record NW_027508741.1, on the reverse strand, counting down.
GGTCCAGCAGGATCTCAGTACTGTCCTCCTTCACGATCCCTGTTCGGAAGTTCAGCACCAGGTCCACCAGGAACAGTGTGTCCGAAACCACGTTGAAGATGATCCACGGAGGCGTGTTCTCGTCCTTGAAGAAGGTGATTCCCACCGGGAGGATGATGAGGTTTCCCACCATCAGCATCAGCATGAGGAGATCCCAGTAAAACCTGCAGACAGACGGTGGAGCGACTCCGTTAACTGCGAATACTCTTCCCTACACTTTAATTAATACCTTTTTCTCTAACTGTGATTTTGTATATGTACATTTCGGAAATACATAACTTAGACACAGTTACCTCTGATAACTGATCACTGTAAATTGTAATGTGGACTCTTTTCTGTAAAGCTGCTGTGAAATGATGTGTATTGTGAAAAGCGCTTTACAAATAAATGTGAATTAAATTGCACTGTCAAAACATCCTGTTCTTCCTCAGTGTTTCTGTCTTGTTTTCCAGCACAAATATCTAAACATTCTTAAATCAAGATACATTTACTGGAGAAACACAATGATTGAAGATAAGAAGCCTTGTTTTCTGGGGGGAAAAAATCAACATTAAGCAAGTTTAAGCTTAAGACAAGAAAAACAATCGGCATCAGAAAAATAAACTTAATTCAAAGTGAACATAATATTATTTTTCTTGACCAAATGGCAAATATTAGTTTCTTGATTTAAGAATGTTTAGATATTTGTGCTGGAAAACAAGACAGAAACACTGAGGAAGAGCCTCATGTTTTGCAGTGTACTATATAATAAAAACAGTATGTGAAAAGAACAGTGTGTCAAAATTTATAGTATTCATAAAACAGTAGGCGAAAAGTGCTCTAAAGTACCTAGTGCTCTATGGTTTCTGTGATGTTTTTTCATGAAAATCTTATTTAGATTTGATTTTTATAATTTTATTTATAATTAAATATTTTACAGCGCTCTAAGAACTCCGATGACCTGATTCTAAAGTGTGTATAACGGTCAGATTAAAGTCGTACTGTAGAGAACATGCTTTCTAAGAGTTGCAAAGGAATTACTTAAAGTCGGCATGAAACTGAAGTTGCACAAGTCTTTTCTTCTCTATTGTGTCGTATATCGAGTGAAACGCTCCTAGAACAAGAACAAATGTGGGCGGGGCTTGATTATGTCTGTGGGGAATTGATTGGATGGTGGTGGTTTGCTATTGGCTGATCTCATGTGAGTAACAGGTTGCTCCGCCCACATCATCAGAGAAGAGAAGAGATGCTGCAAGAGGAACTGATTCTGATTCAAGATTACCAGGAACATGAATTAAACACAATAATTATGTGCACCGATAAATCATTTAGAATTAATACTATAAACTAAGTTTTGATTTCATGGTAACTTTAGTCAAAAGAAGTACCTGATTAGAAAGCATGTGATTTGGGATGCAGCTGAAGGATCTCGTTCATGTTTCAGTCGCTGTCTGTAAGCGTCTGATTATCTCTGTCTGCGGTTATGAGATCAATATTATTGATCATCTCCCTATGAGAGATGCAGTGCTGCATGGAGAGATAATACAGTAATGCAAGAGTCCAGCTGAGAACGTCAGAAATCATCTGTGTCCTGCAATGACATACTAGCGTAAACCAGAACGAGAAATAACAGACGGCTCAAGCTTCCTGATGGAGAAACTGAGACAAGAGAGCAGGTCTGATGCTCAACGTCACACACACACACACACACACACATGCAGGTCTGCGATCGATCAGTAATAATCTGCTCATAATCTGTTTCCCATCATCCCTGACTCTCTCTGCCTCGTTTCTTTATTCATAGTCTCCGTTTAACGTAATTGAAATCGTAGCTGATTGAATTATGCATTATGCATACATTGGATGAATAATGCATCACATTATGAATATTTGATCCATGCACATTTCTGACCGCAGACAGACTAATTGGGCTGATATGCATATTCAGATTTCGTGTAAAGATACCAAAGACATGCTGAAAAAAATTAATACTTGTCTGAGGTTATTTTTAAAAATTCTCATAGCTTTCCTGTAGCTGCAACGCCAAGGTCATGGGTTCGATTTCCGGGGAAAGTGTCTGCCAAATGCATATATGTAAATGTAAAAAAAAAAAAAAAGACATGAATTCTCATAAACATTTTTGTACTATTAATGCTTCACTACATCCCTCTCAACCGACATGTTCTCATCTGTGCCTGTGAGAAGATTTGACATGTTTTTGTGGATGAGATCCTCTCTATTCTGTGCCTTTTTCTTTTATAAAAGACTGATTAATGGAAACATTCTCCTGTCCCACAGATGTCGTCCCTCCACGTCTTCTAAAAGAGGTTTTTTTAAACTATTGGGCCAAGAAACTATTAATAGAAGTTTGACCTCAGGTGTTTTTCCACTGGATTTTAAACCGTTCCAACCATCGATCAAAAAAAAAAAAATGGTTCATGCCAATTTTCATCCACTATCTAAACTCCCTTTTCTTTCTAAAATATTGGAGAACTTTATATGTATATTTTTCAGATTCACATGGAATTTTAGAGGTATTTCATATTTCATATTTTAAAGGTCTTTAACGACCTCTTACAGGTCACAGACTCTGGAGTCTCTCAGGGCTCTGTTCTTGGCCCAATGCCGTTTTCCCTTCATGCGCCCATTAGGGTCCACTTTTAGGAAGCATGGCATTTCATTTCATTGTTATGCAGACGACACACCTTTAAAACTATGTGTATGCGTGTGACGTCACCGTCGGCCGGAGTGACTGCGGTTACACACACACACACTGAGTGGCAGAAACACTGAGTGGCAGGATTGGTTTTCAGTGTGAATGCCGTGAAAAACACACAAAACACATCAAAACGGGAAAGAGTTTTGAGATTGACTGAAAACTAGATTTGACCAGAAATCTGAGGTGTATTTCTACACACGGCTGACGCTACAGAACAGAAGTGAACGAATCGCTGCGATTCACAGAAACAACTGGATCCAGGCAGAGAAAGCTGGATTTGCTGTTTCATTTTGTCAATAAACTGAGTTTTGGAGTAAAATCACATCCTATATATTGTATTGTTATATATTGTATTGACAACTCATCAATTAAATATTTACCATTGTATATTAGGGGTGTGTGTGTACCTGAAGTCGCTGTAGGGGTGTGTGTGTGTGTGTGAGGGAGTGTGTGTGTGTCTGTGTGTGAGAGATCAGACCTGATGGTGATGTGTGTGTGTGTGTGTGTGTGTGTGTGTGTGTGTGTGTGTGTGTGTGTGTGTGTGTGTGTGTGTGTGTGTGTGTGTGTGTGTGTGTGTGTGTGTGTGTGTGAGATCAGACCTGATGGTGATGTGTGTGTGTGTGTGTGTGTGTGTGTGTCTGTGTGTGAGAGATCAGACCTGATGGTGATGTGTGTGTGTCTGTGTGTGAGAGATCAGACCTGATGGTGATGTGTGTGTGTGTGTGTGTGTGTGTGTGTGTGTGTGTGTGTGTGTGTGTGTGTGTGTGTGTGTGTGTGTGTGTGTGTGTGTGTGTGTGTGTGTGTGTGTGACGGAGTGTGAGGGAGTGTGTTCCCGTCAGTGCAGAAACTTGGACTATTAAAGCTTGGATGGCCCTAAATCTTTTACATTTTAATGAGAGACAAACTGAAATTTTGATATTTGGCCCAAATGTTGCTCTCAATGCCCCAATATACAGTAGATCTGGGCTCTCGACTTCCTTACGCAAACCACTGCTAAAATCTGGGTGTAATAATGGACTCAGACTTTAAACCTGATGGAAAAGCCTGTGCTCA
>NW_027508741.1:2472500-2487500 GCF_051911475.1 Siphateles boraxobius | reverse complement strand
AGAATCCCACCGTTCTCCACGCGAGTCTCCACCCACGTGTCACCTGACAGTCCATGAGAGGAGAAATGCCCCATGAAAATAATGTCACACTGCAGCTTCTTAAAGCTCACTGTGTTCTCAGTGTAAATATGAGCTGGTGTTTGTTACCGATCTCCAGGACTTTGAGAGCGAGGAGCCCGTCATCAATGAATATTCTGCTTCCCTTCTTGATCACGCGAGTCAGGCTGGGATAATCCAACCAGATTACAGACCCGTCCGTTTTATCACTCTCCGCCTCTGCTGTCACGACCCGAACCGACGCTCCGCGCTGCAGCGTCACCTCAGCATCCGCACTCTGACACACACACACACACACACACACACACACACACACACACACACACACACACACACACACACACACACACACACACACACGATCAGAACACACACACACACACATGATCAGAACAAACACACACACTAACCCAACCCCTAAACCTACCCATCACACACACACACACACACTAACCTGACCCTGAAACCTACCCATCACACACACACGATCAGAACACACACACACACTAACCCTACCCTTAAACCTACACATCACACAGAACTTTCTGCGCTTTTCAATTTTTGAAAAACCTTTTATTACTTTATTTTTATACCAGATTTACAAATGAGGACGTCCTTATAGGGAGGTTTTTGGAAAATTTGTCAGGTTTCGGTCACTTTTGGATACAAATTTGTCCCCAAAATATAGTTAAGTAGGTACACACACACACACACACACACACTCTCACACACACTCTACACACAAACTGTACACACACTGTCTGAACACTGATTACACACACACACACACACACACTGTCTGAACACTGATCACACACACACACAGTCTGAACACTGATCACACACACACACACACATACACACACACACACACGCACACACACACACACACACTGTTTGAACACTGATCACACACACACACACACTCCTTTAGAGAGTAAGTCGTACCCCTTTAACCAGGCCGGTACGAATCTCCGGTCCTTTAGTGTCGAGAGCGATAGCGACGGGCCTGTAGTACAGTGGGTCAGAGGTCAGCGCCTCCACGGCCTCACGGATGTTACAGATCGTCTCTCTGTGATACTGAGAGAGACACGTGTGAGATGCTGATCATGTGTCATAGATACTTGCGCACACACACACACACACACACACACACACACACTGACCTCATGAGAGCCGTGAGAAAAGTTGAGTCTGGCGATGTTCATTCCAGCCTTCACCATCTCCTTGAGTTTGGTGACGGAGCGGGAGGCGGGGCCTAAAACAGTCACATGACAGACAGACAGATGAAGAAGTGAAGATGAGCATCTGAAAACACTTTCACCCGAAAAGCACTGTGAGCTGCATTTTTATTATATATACACAGTATATTGCCAAAAGTATTGTACATTAATTTAATTCAGTGGCCTCAGTTGTATAAATCAAGCACGAGAGGCATGGAGACGCTTGAACGGGTCGCTCTCAGGAGCTCAGTGAACTCAAGCGTGAGACCGTGATCGGTTGCCACATGTGCAATAAGTACATTCGTGAAATTTCCTCACTACTAAATATTCAACGATCAACTGTTGGTGATATTATAACAAAGTGGAAGCAATTGGGAACTACAGCAACTCAGCCACGAAGTGTTTGGCCGCATAAAACCCCAGAGCGGGTCAGCGCATGCTGAGGCTCACAGTGCGCAGAAGTCGCCAACTTTCTGCAGAGTCAAGAGCTACAGTCCTCCGAACTTCTGTGGCCTTCAGATTGGCTCAAGAACAGTGCGTAAAAGTCACTTGTGACTGCATTGTGCTAAGTGTAAAGTTTGGTGGAGGGGGATTATGGTGTGGGGTTGTTTGGTGGAGGGGGGATTATGGTGTGGGGTTGTTTGGTGGAGGGGGGATTATGGTGTGGGGTTGTTTGGTGGAGGGGGAATTATGGTGTGGGGTTGTTTGATGGAGGGGGGATTATGGTGTGGGGTTGTTTGGTGAAGGGGGGATAATGGTGTGGGGTTGTTTGGTGGAGGGGGGATAATGGTGTGGGGTTGTTTGGTGGAGGGGGGATTATGATGTTGGGTTGTTTGGTGGAGGGGGGATTAAGGTGTGGGGTTGTTTTTCAGGGCTTGGCCCCTTAGTTCGAGTGAAAGGAACTCTTAATGCTTCAGCATACCAAGACATTTTGGACAATTTCATGCTCCCAACTTTGTTTGGATGTTTCTGTTCCAGCATGACTGCGCATCAGTGCACAAAGCAGGACCATAAACACACGATGAGGAGTTTGGTGTGAAGGAACTGGACTGACTGCACAGAGTCCTGAGCTCAACCCGATAGAACAGCTTTGGGATGAATTACAGTGTAGACTGAGAGCCAGGGCTTCTCGTCCAACCTCAGTGACGAACCTCACTAATGAGCTTCTAGAAGAATGCTAAAAAATTCCCATAAACCTAACCTTTGGGGAAAGCCGTCCCAGGAGAGTTGAAGCTGTTATTGCTGTAAAGGGTGAAGCAACTCCATATTAAATCCTACGGATTAACAATGGGATGTCATTAAAGTCATGTGCATGTACAGGTAGATGTCCCAAAACTTTTGGCAATATAGTGTATATTTATACATTTACAAATATCTAGAATCGGAATGACATGAACTGTAGTGCATGTGCTGCTGATTACAGGCCTGACCGATGGTGCAGATGATGCTGGTGTTGCGCGCAGTGATCGGCTCCTGATCGATGTCCAGCAGACACAGATGCTCCAGGAACGTGTCGGCCATCGAGGCATCCAGCTGCTGCTTCTGAATGAAGGAGTCCGGCAGAGCCATGACCTCAGAGTAACGTCTGATACGAGCTGAGAGAGAGAAAAGAGAGAGAGATGGTCAGAGGTTCTGCTGTCTATCTCTCACAGCAAACCTGGACCAAACCAGACTCATGGTGTTCCAGAGGAAGGTCTCAGGGAAACACTTCACTCATAGAGGAAGCCTTGAGATCTCAGTCTAGCTGAGCTCAGAGGGCATTTATACCATGAGATCACGGTTTTGCTAATTAAAATTATATGATGCAATCATTAAATCAATTCTACAGTACAGGAGTGAAATTTGGGGACTAATATTACATGTTAAAAATTGAGGTAAAAAAAAGAAGAACTGGAATTCTAAGGGTAAATAGAGGCAATGGCTGCAGGGCTGAACTAGGCTTAAACCCCTAATTGTATGTGCATAGCCTACGTATTATGGTATTTTGACCTGACTAAACCAAACATTCGACTATTTCTGCCATAATACCATGGTTACAGTTAGTTTTACTACATTAGATCCATGGTGAATGTTGGGGATTTTTGGACTGAAAAGCCTTCTACAACTCTATGGGGCACAATGTCTGCTTCTCACAGCAATGTTTTTAAAGTCCCCTGTGTTGAAAATCCAGCTTTTAATGTTGTTTATATGTCTCTGTGGTTTTTTAATATGCTTTAAGACAAACCATGTGTAAATTCATAAGTCGACAGCATTGCTGAGTAATTTCTCCTTAAAACTGCAGTGAACCAAAGACAGTCTCAAAAACACGGTTTGAAATAGCTGGTGTTTCTGACGTCACAAACTACCTTGTAACCAATCAGATCAACGTGTGATCTTCAACGAGTGGATCTCTGAGCGAGTGAGTGAGTGGAGGCGGGGCTCATTTGCATATTCATAGAACCGCGTATATGCCAATACTAAATGAGGCAAGGGTGTAGAGTTACATTCAAGCTATTTGAAGACATGAAGACATTTTTTTCAAGGAAACCCATTTAAATATGTCATTTTGGTGATCAAAGATGAGTTTTAAGGGATACAATGATTGAATACAGGAGGACTTTAAACTCGAAAAACAAACAAGAGCTGTTGAATTCTGGCAATGAATGAGTCAATGAAACATATACTCGCGCTTAAACTAATTAGTGAAACTCAAGATAAGTCTGACCCCAACCACAACCCTGACATTTATAAAGAGATTGATAAACATCTAAAGTATAATTAGGTTATAAATTAAAAAACGAATTTGACCTCCAAACCAAACTCCAGGGTTATTCGGCCCTAAATAGAACCAGCAAATTGGCAATTAAAAGACAGACAAATGCTTTCAAAATATCCACTCAGTGACCACGACTGGAATAATCTCTCTGGAATACTAATAACTGTGACTTTAATTGATGGTCGTCTAAATGATTTCCTCTCGTTTCAAGACACACTCAGGATAAAATCATTCGAGCCAAGTCAGCTTTATACAGTACAGATCATTTCAGAGCAGGTTCACAGTAATGAACAGGAGAATAACAGAATTAATGATGAAACTTCATCAAATATGAGACAAACTTAGATTCAGGAGTGAAGCAGCTCTACAGAAGAAGAAAGAGTCATTATTCAGATCAAGTTCTGTTCTCATCTGATAGTGTCAGTACAGTCAGATCAATAATATCACTGAATATTCACACTTTATTCATGCGATCTGTGATTTCTCTTGATGACTTTACTGGATGTAGATGCTGGTAATGTTACGTGACGAACAGACAGATGAGAGTTTGTCAAAGACGAGCAAATCAAAAGAAGAAGACAACAGAATACAGAGAAGAGAGAAAGATTCTGTTCATGGAGAGAAAGACTGAAGAACATCAGCAAGGTCACATTACAGAGAGAGAGAGAGAGAGAGAGAGAGAGAGAGAGAGAGAGAGAGAGAGAGAGAAAGAGGATGAATGTACATAGTTAGTAGAGTTCAGTCACATTCTAAAAGAAGAGTTCACTGCAAACACACACACACACACACACACACACACACTTTTTAATGCCCTGCAAGAATATTTAAGTAATTTTAGAATCAAAATGACATCCAATGTCTTGTAACATTATTTTTACCGTATGTTACGGTGATTTATTAACAGATTTGCCAGTATCCATTAGATCAGATCAGAGAGTGAATCTTCATCATCATCAGTTTGAGGAGTACGAAGGGATCAGCAGAAGTTAGTTACTCACCGCCCATCCTGACCAGCACTGATCCACTGCACACACTGACCGTCTCTCTCTCTCACACACACACACACACACACTCGTGCACACGCTTTATTCATCCGTCTGTCTCTCCTCCCTCTGCTCAAGTGTTCAGGTCAGTGGATATCTTTAGTAAGGACAAAGTCTGGATGGTCATTTTTAGAATCAGGCGTGCAAACACACAAAGACAAACATCCGTGCTTCACCGAAAACCTTCCTCAGACGAGGGATTAAATCATAAACCATATCAGATGAAAACAGAACTGAATTATGACTCTACTGTCTTCTGTAGAGCTGCTGAAATTGAACCTCATAATTGATTAACTTTGCAACACTGCGATACATTTTTATTTTCAGGATTCTTGAGGATAATGAATGTGTTCTTGCTAAATAAAAGTATTAATTTTATTTAAAACCCATTTACCCACAAAATTTTCACCACAGGGGGACTTTAATGTTTAGTTTAATTTATATTTCTTATTAATTTTATTTATTAGTTTTAGTTTATTTAGTTTGAATTATTTTAGGTACTTCAAATTAAACTCAATGAAAGTGAGAACTGTTGCTGATATAAAATAATTGTTAAAAGAAAATTGATTTTAGTTCAGTTAACTTTATTTAATTTCAAATAAAGTTTTCCACACTGATAATAATTATAAATGTTTCTTGAGCAGCAAATCAGCATATAAGAATGATTTCTGAAGGATCATGACACTGATCCTTTAGTTATTGTACTTTTTAAATATGTAATTGATTTTTAATATGAAAATACAATTAATTAATATAAAAATACATTTATTTTAATTAATAACATTTATTCACATAAAAAAATGCATGTTTTGCAGTGGAAAATTCTGCCAATGGGGTCAAAAAAATAAATTAATTCGAAAGGAAACCAAGATTATTTTTATGACTCCATTGGCAGATATTTGTTGTTCTTTTAAGCACAAACTCATTTAATTTTGATACACTTTTCACAAAAACAACTTTATGCAAATGTATCTTTATTTAAGAGTGTTTAGATATTAGATATTTGCGAAACAGAATTGTATAAAACAATATAGAAATAAAGCATCTTTTTCTTTTGCCCGATCAAACACTCTTTTGAATGAAAACCTCCTCCTGTTTCTGACTGACAGTAAATCACACGTGACAAAACTGATAAAAGACCTTTAAAAGAAAAGGAATCAGCATGTTTCAAGTAGAAGTTTTAAAAAAACAGACTTGAGTTTGTTTGAACATCTTCATTTGCTCATATTTAAATGGCCGAAGCTTGAATCACTAGAGTGAGTTGATTATGACCTCTAAGCATCACAGAATGTGCTGTTCTCTGAAAGCCTTTATCTCAGTTCAGAGCTACAGTAATAAAGTCACAGTGTTTGCAGTGACTGGAGCAGTAAATCAGTAGCTAGCAGACAAACAAACCTTTGAGCAGAAGCAGAAAAACTGGAATCAAAACAAAGTCATGCAAAAACAGACAATAACGTGCTTTTACTTTAAAAGATCAGCTAAAAAAGATTGAATTATATCAGACTGAGATCTGGAGGAGCATCAGCTCGTTTATGACTGAATCACTTTTGATCATGAACACTGAAACAAAGAGCCGAACTTTGACACAAACAATTATGTAAGACCTTTTTCCAGGTGTTCAGATACTTCGTTCTCAGGACATCAATATAAACACACTGACATGAAGATATGATGTTGATATAAGACAGATGTTCTCCTACCTGAGCCTCGTGTCTCGTGTTGAAGGAGTCTCAAGACATCTGATCTGATCGCTGATCTTCTGCAGCGCCACCTACAGGACTCAGACTGACGAGACCACACAAGTCGAGGTCAAGGGTCGATTCATCTGAACACTGCAGGACACACACACACACTCATGCACTCGCTCTTCAGAGCGTTTTTATTTAGTGGAATCAGAAGAATCTTGACATCATGTATTGATCCTCCAAGTCCATATGATCCAGAACAAACACTTATTAAATCTTCAGATCTTGAGATCGAGGCTTCGGTTCACTGGGATAAAAGTGGTTCAAAGGAATAAATATAAAATTTTCACCCTGAAAGTAGTGATCAGAAAATACTTTATTGCATTTCAAATACATTTCCTTTTCCAATAGTGCCTTGCATTTGTATCTGTATTAAAATCATGCTCTTTTATATTTTCACAATAAAACTTAGAACACACTTTAAGTATCTATTTTTTAAAACATATTTCAGAAAAAAACTCTTAAAGTGGAAGTATTGTGTAATTTTTAAAGTGTACTTTTTCATGGACGGACGGATGGACTGACTGATTGATTGATTGATTGATTGATTGATTGATCGATTCTTCGACTGACTGACTGATTGATCGATCGATTGATAGATTGACTGATTGATCGATTGATTGATAGATTGATTGTTTGATAGATTGACTGATTGTTTGATAGATTGACTGATTGATCGATTGATTGATAGATTGATTGTTTGATAGATTGACTGATTGATCGATTAAATGATTGATCGATTGACTATCGATTGATCGATTGACTGATTGTTTGATCGATTGACTGATTGTTTGATAGATTGACTGATTGATAGATCGACTGATTGATAGATTGACTGATTTTTTGATCGATTGACTGATTGTTTGATAGATTGACTGATTGATAGATCGACTGATTGATAGATTGACTGATTTTTTGATCGATTGACTGATTGTTTGATAGATTGACTGATTGATAGATCGACTGATTGATAGATTGACTGATTTATTGATCGATTGACTGATTGATCGATTGACTATCGATTGACTGATTGCTCGATTGACTGTTTGATAGATTGACTGATTGTTTGATAGATTGACTGATTGTTTGATAGATTGACTGATCGATTGACTGATTGATCGATCGACTGACTGATTGTTTGATGGATTTACTGATCGATTGACTGATTGATCGATCGACTGACTGATTGCTTGATAGATTGACTGATTGTTTGATTGATTGATCGATTGACTGACTGATTGTTTGATAGATTGACTGATTGTTTGATAGATTGACTGATTGGCTGATTGTTTGATCGATTGACTGATTGTTTGATAGATTGACTAATCGATTGACTAATTGATTGATAGATTGACTGATTGTTTGATAGATTGACTGATCGATTGACTGATTGATCGATCGACTGACTGATTGTTTGATAGATTGACTGATTGTTTGATTGATTGATCGATTGACTGACTGATTGTTTGATAGATTGACTGATTGTTTGATAGATTGACTGATTGGCTGATTGTTTGATCGATTGACTGATTGTTTGATAGATTGACTAATCGATTGACTAATTGATTGATAGATTGACTGATTGTTTGATAGATTGACTGATTGATTGACTGATTGATTGACTGATTGTTTGATTGATTGACTGATGGATTGAATGATCGATTGACTGATGGGTTGATTAATTGATCGATTGACTGATGGATTGATTGATTAATTGATCGATTGACTGATTGATTGACTGATCGATCGACTGATTGATTAATTTATTGGTTGATTGATTGATTTATAGGTTGATTGATTGAAAGATTTATTGGTTGATTGATTGACTGATTGATTGGTTGTTTAGGTGAGAGTGTGGTGAAGGTGATTCTGGGTGGAGACTCGGGCTGCAGAATGAGTGTGTATTTGGTGTTCAAATCTTCTGTGGATGAAACAGTCAGTCTGAAGTTCCTCAGAATCTACAAACACACACACAGAAACACATTGAATTAGTAGAAAGACTAGAGTAGTATTTTCTTGTAAAACACAATCTCATATTTAATCTTTTCCTATAATGATATTATAATCCAATCCAATAATCGTAGTTACCTAATGTTTTTTCATTATTCTTTTTTATAGTGTATAATCTAACCAGAGTTGTTTTAATATCATATATATACTATTAAAATTGTGTTAATATTTTGAATTAGATTTTACTTTGATATCTTCTGTTTTCACTTTACATTTGGTTAAACTTTCAGTCATTTTGTTGTTTTTGAATTATTTTTTTAATGTCTATAAAGTTTTTATTATTTTTCATTTTTAGTTTATTTAGTTTGAATTATTTTAGTACTTCAAAATAAACTGAATGAAAATAAGAAAGGTTGCTGAAATAAAACAACGTTCTAATATTTTATTTTAGTTAAGTTAACTTTATTTACTATCAAGTATTTAATATTTTTAATGGTTTTAATAACCCTGAATCTAAACCTAAATAATAAACCCTTGCCTTTAGCCACATGTGCACAACTGAGGCTCAGTGTTTGTAAATAAGGGATATTTTTCCTGAGACTCGATCCTGGTTTCTGTGTGATCAGGTGTTCTCCTGTAGTAACTCACGTGCAGTAACAGCAGCTGCATCTCGTTCTCTGCGATCCTGCGACCCACACACTGTCTGGAGCCAAAGCCGAACGCCAGCGAGCGAAACCCTGCTCCAGAACCCGGCTCAGCTCCGGTCCAGCGGCCCGGCTCGAAGCGCTCCGGACTCTCGAACACCTCGTGACTGCGGCCCAGAGGATACAGGCACACCTGCACCAGCGTCTGAAACACCGCTTCACATCATGATCCTGACATTCACATGCATTTTACCCTCATGTTGTTCCGGGCATTTCCACTATTGGCACCCTTGGTAAATATGTGCAAAATCTGCATTGTTTATCCTTTTGATCTTTCATTCAAAAAATTCACAAAAACCCAACCTTTCATTGAAGTTGAAAATTTTTTAGCAGATCAGGGTGACTAGGAACATGAAATTGTCTAGCTATGACTTCTAGTTTCACAGGAGTATAAATATGAGGAAACACAAAGGCCAAATTCCCTTAATCATCATCAGAATGAGTAATACAACAGAATATAGTTCTGATGTGCATCAAAAGATTGTTGAGCTTCACAAAATAGAAAGTGGCTGTAAGAAAATGCTAAAACACTGAAAATCCCCATTTCCCCATTAGGGCAATAATTAAGAAGTTCCAATCAACTAAAGATGTTGTGAATCTGCCAGGAAGAGGACGTGTGTTTATATCATCTTAATGCAAGAGTTTGTGTGGCCAAAGACTCTGCAAGGATCACAGATGGAGAATCGCAGAGATTAGTGAGTCTTGGGCTCAGAAAGCCTAAAAAATAATAATCAAACAGCCCCTACATCAACGTTGTTTGGGAGGGTTTCAAGAAAAATCCTCCTCGCTCATCCAGAAACAATCTCCAGCATGTTCAGTTGTCAGACACGACTGGAACTTTAAACAGGACTGGATTCAGTGGTCAGATGAAACTAAAAAAGAGCTTTTTGGCAGCAAACACACCAGATGGGTTCAAAAGTAGCCCATGGTTAAATATACCGCTGGATCTTTAATGTTGTGGGCCAATTTTTTTGTTGGAGGTCCTGGACTTTTTGTTCAGATACATGGCATCATGGATTCTAGCAAATACCAACAGATATAAAAAAAAAATTTAAATCTCTGCTGGAAAACGTATAATGGAACGTGGTTGGATCCTCCATCAGGACAACAATCCAAAAACAAACATCAAAATCAACACAAAAATGTGTCACTGAGCAGTCATCTCTTATCTGGGCAAAAGGAATAATGAGCAACAACTATGTGGCAATTAATAATGCAATAATTGTGTGGCAATAATTATGGCCAACATGCATTGGAGAAAAACATTTATTTCATAATGAGATTTTCCCCACAATTTTAATTGTTTTACTTCAATGAAAGGTTAGAATTTTGTGAATTTTTTGAATGAAAGATCAAAAGAATAAACAATGCAGATTCATTTTTACAGCCATCGTTGATCATATATACCAGCGGTGGCAAAATTAGTGGAGGGCACTGAATATGTTATCACATTGGACTAAAACTAGGGTATAACACAACTTCGTAGTGGAGTAAAAAGTATATTTGTCTTTCAAATGTAGTGAGGTTAAAGTAAAAAGTTTCCCGAAAAAAATATTTTCAAGTAAAGTACAGATACTCAAAAAGTGTACTTAAGTACAGTACTCAAGTAAGTGTACTTTGTTACTGTCCACCTCTGATCATAGGCCTCATTAATCTAAACTCATGCACCTCAGTGTTAAAAACCCCGCACTAAGCTTATATCAATGAGGCGAAAAAGAAACACAAAACCTGTGCAAACTGAAAGAAAAGAAGTTGATAAAAAGATGGATTCCAATATTTGGTCATTACTGGAGGTTTACAAGCAATTTAAAACACTGGGAAGCAGCAGTTTTGCTTAAGGATTTTCAACACATCGGTTAATAATGTGAAAATGTTGGCATTTTCCTGATTCGGTCAGATGTGTGTGTTTATGTGTTTGTCTCACCCCTGCCGGCACATGGTAGTTCTGGAGGACAATGTCTCGAACCGGATACCTCTGGACGGTGATTCCCACCGGATACAGCCTGAAACACACAAACACACTCTCAGCGTCTGAAATCATATGGCCACTGATCAGATGAGAACAGAAATTCTGAATAATGACTCTCTCTTCTTCTGTAGAGCTGCTTCACTCCTGAATCTAAGTTTGCCTCATATTTTATGAAGTTTCATCAGCGATTCTGATATTTTCCTGTTTATTACTGTGAAATGATTAAGCTTACTTGTCTATCTGGTGATATTTCTGGATGATCCGGCCTCTCTCTCACCTCAGTGTCTCCTTCACGGTTCCTTTCAGCAGTGGCGCCCCCTGCAGGGCCTTCTGGGGGTTTCCTGATGCCTGTTGCCATGATGACAGCACCTGCGCTCGCACACGCTCCTGGACGTCAGGGTTGCGCGCCAACTCGAAGAGAGCAAACTGCAGTGGGACGGCGGTCTGAGTGATTGAATGTTCATAAACACATTAATTCCCTCATATTCTCCATTGTTGCAGCTCCTCTCTTCCCAGTCTGTCAGTAACGCTCTGTTTAGTTCCTGTCTCTATGAAGCCCCTCCTTCTGAAAAGCACACTGTGCTCTGATTGGTCGGCTGGGTCAGTGTTTTATAATTGGTCGAGCACTTCGAGTGTGTTTGGGAAATGTCCCGCCCCTTACCATAACCACCAGTTTAACACACTACTAACTAACTCAACCAGGCCCCGCCCCTTTATTCTGCATATTAATTATTATAATGAGGAATATTGTGACAAGTTCGTTCCATTTCAATGGATAAAAAAAAATAGAAAATATCTTTATTTGTGTTCTGAAGATGAAGGAACGTCTTATGGGTTTGGAATGACACAAGGGCTAGTAAATGATGGCAGAATTAAAATTTCTGTCAAGACAACTCTCTGAGTGTTTGGCATGGTAATGGATATATGACCATGTTGATATGTTTGGACTTGGCGTTTGGGTTTGGACTATATATCTGCTACGCTGCTGCTGCTGCTCCTGTTACTGCTGCTGCTGTTGCTGTTATTGCTGCTGCTGATGTTGGTTATTGCTGCTGCCGCTGATGGTTATTGCTGCTGCTGCTGTTATTGCTGCTGCTGATGTTGGTTATTGCTGCTGCCGCTGATGGTTATTGCTGCTGCTGCTGTTATTGCTGCTGCTGATGATGGTTATTGCTGCTGCTGCTGTTATTGCTGCTGCTGATGTTGGTTATTGCTGCTGCCGCTGATGGTTATTGCTGCTGCTGCTGCTGTTATTGCTGCTGCTGCTGCTGCTGCTGCTGTTATTGCTGCTGCTGCTGCTGCTGCTGTTATTGCTGCTGCTGATGTTGTTATTGCTGCTGCTGATGTTGGTTATTGCTGCTGCTGATGATGATGATGGTTATTGCTGCTGCTGCTGCTGATGATGATGGTTATTGCTGCTTCTGTTATTTCTGCTGCTGCTTTTATTTCTGCCACTGTTGCTGTTATTGCTGCTACTGCTGCTGTTATTACTGCTGCTGCTGTTATTTCTGCCACTGTTGCTGTTATTGCTGCTGCTGATGTTGGTTATTGCTGCTACTGCTGCTGTTATTTCTGCCACTGTTGCTGTTATTGCTACTACTGCTGCTGTTATTGCTGCTGCTGATGATGATGGTTATTGCTGCTGCTGTTATTGCTGCTGCTGCTGTTATTTCTGCCACTGTTGCTGTTATTGCTGCTACTGCTGCTTTTATTGCTGCTGCTGATGTTGGCTATTTCTGCTACTGCTGCTGTTATTGCTGCTACTGCTGCTGTTATTGCTGCTGCTGCTGATGGTTATTTCTGCTACGGCTGCTGTTATTTCTGCCACTTTTGCTGTTATTGCTGCAACTGCTGCTGTTATTTCTGCCACTGTTGCTGTTATTGCTGCTGCTGATGTTGGTCATTGCGGCTGCTGTTATTCCTGCTGCTGCTGCTGATGATGTTGTTACTGGTGTTATTACTGCTGCTGTTGTTACTGCTGCTGTTATTCCTATTATCGCTGCTGTTTTTCCTGCTGCTGCTGTTATTGCCGCTGCTGTTATTAATTGCTGCTGTTGGTTAGTGCTGCTGCAAAGCAAGTATGGGACTTGCTACTGCCAATGCATACAAAACACGCTATTTGTGAGCAAGACATACTGTTGCAGCACATTATATTATGCATGAATTACCTGTTACATATCTATACAGGTGGAGCTCGGGGAGGAGAAGGGTTTCTAAAAGAGAGCTGCAACTGCTACAGCAAATGCTGACCAGTATTTGAAGGTTGAGCAGCGAGCTCATTGGCTACAGCTGGAACCAATCAGCAGTGCCCTATAGAAAATGATGTGTTTGCAAGCAGATTGAGTTATCTATCAGAGGACCTATAAGTCTGTGCCATCTATAGTTTCGTGACAGAACTGAACTATGACACTTTTGAATGAACTATCACTTTAAGTTGTTGTCAGTTTGTTGGTCGGTGCATGTGAGTTTGTACCGTATCGACTCCGCCCGCCATCAGTTCGGTGATGTTGGCTCTGATCAGCTCTAATGATAACTGCCCCGCGTCTATCAGCTGCCCCAGCACGCCCCGGAAACGCCCCTCAGAGCCTCCGGACGCCCCCTTCTGCAGATGCTGATACCCCCGCTGGATGCGCGCCTCCGCTACAAACACACACACACATAAACACATGCACACAACCAGTGTTGGGGGTAACTCATTACAAGTGAATTGAGTTACGTAATCAGATTACTTTTTCAAGTAACTAGTAAAGTAACGCATTACTTTTTCAATTTACAAGAAAATATCTAAGTTACTTTTTCAAATAAGTAACGCTAGTTACTTTTTCACATTTATTGACTGATAGCTCTCCTGTCCCCATGTTGAGAGAAATAAAGTGAGGAGGTGTTGTGTGTCTGTGTGCACTGTGTAAACATGATGGTTATTTTAGTTCAAGACTAAACGTGAACATTACCTTGTCTCACTTGCATGAAAACATTCAGTATTCCTCAAAATTAATAAAAATAGTAAAATGAAATCTCAGAATGATACGCAAAACTTTTATAATTAACTATATTAAATTACACAAATATACTTTATGTATTTAATCTCACTTTATTAACCAATGTCTTTGCTGCTGACCTTCAAATATCTAATTCAACCCTAATAATAAGCAAAAATTACTTTAGATTAGATTTAGAAATAAGAGTGTTGAACTTCCTTCTCCTGTTTCCTATTGTTCTTTAATCCAGAACAGCAGCAGCTGAAATGTTTGTTTGAGCGGCGGCCTCTACTGTACAGGAGTAAATATGCATTTCCTTCAGCCTGAGGATTATTCACTTTACTTTTGGTGTGAAAGAGCCTTTACATTTGCCAAAAATATAACTTTTGTTGTTGTTATTAAAAACAAACAAGCAAACCCAGCCCAGGTGAGAAAAAGTAACCCAGAAGTAACATAACGCATTACTTTTCATAAAAAGTAACTAAGTAACGCAATTAGTAACTTTTTATGGGAGTAACGCAATACTGTAATTTCATTACTTTTAAAAGTAACTTTCCCCAACACTGCAAACAACAG
>NW_027508741.1:2437500-2467500 GCF_051911475.1 Siphateles boraxobius | reverse complement strand
CCTACTATATGCAATTTTGGGGTATATTTGATTCCAAATTATGTCTTGAACCTCACATTAATCAGCTTAAGTCCTATTCTCTGTAATATCGCCAGTGTACAAGCTTCATTAAATCTCAAAGATGCTGAAACTGTTATAACCTCACGTCTGGACTATTGTAAGTCTGTTCTAATCGCCTTCAACTAAAGCGCAGCGGCTGATGTCCTCACATGCACAAAAACACCATCTCACAGCGGCTGCACCGGCTCCCCGTTCTCTATCACCTTCGCTGTGAAATACTCGTCTAGTTTAAGGCTTATCATGATTTATCCTTTCAGAATGAATGCAGTCTTGTGTCCATTTGCTCACAGTATAGTTTAATCTTTGCGGTCATTCAGCATTACAGCTCCTAAACTTGGGAACAAACTCCCACAACACCTTCACTAATAGTATACTCTAAATTTCAGATCCATGCATTACTTTTGTTTTCTTTCGTACGTAATATGATCTCTGTCTACCTGTTCATTTTATCCTGATTGTATATTTGTAACTGTCAATATTATGTAAAGTGTCCTTGGGTTCTCGAAAGGCGCTATATAAATAAAATGTATTATTATGATTATATAAATTTACTTTTAAGCACAAACTCACTTCACTCTAATCAAATTTTCATTAAACAAGAACACGTAAACGCTTAATATCTTCAGTAGTTTACCTTCTCCAGTAAATGTAAGAATGTTTAGATGTTAGTGCTGAGAACAGGAACACTGAGGAAGAGCATCATTAGCAGTCGAGGATCTCAAACATCTTTATGAAGGGCAAATGTTAGATTAGGGTCCAATTCTCACTATTAACTACGACTTTTGCCTCAATACCTAAATACTGCTTATTAATTGTTAGTAAGATGTTAAGTTTAGGTATTGTGTAGGATTAAGGGATGTAGAATATGATTGTGCTGAATAAGGCGATCTCTATCACAGAGATCTGTGTCTGTCTCTATATTTGTTCTTCATGCTAGTAAATGCTAAATCCCCACTTTTACAAATGTAAAAGTTCTTCCCTCAGACTCAGTCCCGGACCCAATCTCTGCAATAATAATTAATAAAGGCTGGTTTCTAAAGTTCTTCTTCCTGCCTCTGTATTAATGTTCATTCAATAGGCTCCATTCAGATCTTAACATTAAGTCTTTTACTGTTATATGTCAATAAGATTCTGCAAGACATTTTCACCTGCTATACCCAATGTGTAGATCTTTTGTGGTATTTATGCAAATTAGCACATGCGTAATGAGATTATGCACCGTTTGTCCATGTTAACAAACATGTTAAATACATTTTTTGTTTGTCTTGATGCAAGTAATCAGCTCAGTAATTTTCATGGTGATTTCTAAAGGTTAAAATTTGTATCCTATTCACATGATAAAAATAATGAATAGGCAAAATTTGGGTCTTTTTCAAAACTTCCCCTAATGGGATTCTTCTGGGCTTTTTATCCTTACTCAGGACATATTGAGGATACAAAATCAGTTCTGTTGCAATTTGTTCAACCTGTTTTCATAAAATGACTGGACTACTAATCAGCATAATCTGCACGAAACATCAATGCATGAATGCAGTCAGTTTTGACCCAAAAAAATTAGGTAATTTGATCGGATGTCACTTAGCATATTTACGACATTTTACCTGCTAGAAATACATGCTAAGTTTTAATGTTATTTTAAGGTGGAGTAGACTTGAATGAACTTTCCATTCTTCGGGTGAGACATTAAACCGAGGTCCTGACTCTCTGTGCTCATTAAAAATCCCAGGATGTCCTTCGGAAAAAGAGTAGGAGTGTAACCCCATCCTGGCCAAAGTAACCTGTGTCTCTGTCCATCACGGCCTCCTAATCATCCCCATATACTGACTGGCTTCATCACGGCCTCCTCGCCACCAGTCAGCTGGTGTGTGTGTGTGTGTGTGTGTGTGTGTGTGTGTGCCGTCACATCATCAGGTGATGCTGCACATTGGTGGTGTTTGAGGAGATTCCCCCTTCCATATGTAAAGCGATTTGAGTACCTAGAAAAGCACTATATAAATGTAACGAATTATTAATTATATTATTATTATGAACGGCAAAATTCAGCGTTGTTGGTGTACCCGCTTCTATCAGCCCAGTTTGAGAACCACCTTAACATCTTTGTAAAGCGATCTTTGGGTGTTAGAAAGGCGCTATATTTAAAAAAAATCATCATCATCATCATCATTATTATTATTAATAACCACCCAAACACAATACAAACTGCAGGATGTCAGTGCTCTGTGAAAAAGTCAGTAATTATTTAATGACAATATTAAAAAGGCATTCTTACACAAAACAAACATATTGCACAAACTTCCCATTTGCATTTGAAACTGAACTCAAACTGTTGCTTTCTCAGACAGATGGTCCCTGATCACATGATCCCTCATCCCTGATCACATGATCCCTGATCACATGATCCCTGACTCGGGAAACTGATGCTGGATCTGTCCCGAGGTTTAAAAAGTGAGAATGGAAAGCGCAGTACTGGCGCCCTCTATAGGCCGGCCGCCCCGGAGCTTATATGATATAATAATAATAATTCAGAAATGTTTGTGTAAAGGTTTAAGTGATTGGAAATATTAACATCACATAAAATTATAAAAGTCAGGAAAAACAAAAACAAACATTCCAAATGATTTTGAAACCTAGAAATAAATAGTTTTAGGATTTAAAAACATTTAAAAGTTGGTAACACTTTACAATAAGCTTTCACAAGTTTAAATGAAAAATATTTCTTCGGCATTTACTAATACATGATTAAAATCAAAATATGTATGTTAACGTTAGTTAATGAACCTGAACTGACATGAACAGTTGCATTAATTGATGTTAACAAAGATTAATCAGTACAGTAACAAAAAGTATTGCTCATTATTACTTAATATTAACTATTAGCAAATGGAGCCTTTTGTAAAATGTCAATATTTGTTTAGATCAAAAGTTGCATCTGTTAACATTAGTTGATGCACTGTGAATTAACATGATCATTTTAATTAACCCATTAGTAGTTAATAAATGCTGTAAAAATGTATTGCTCGTTGTTAGTTCATGCTTTAACTAATGAGACGTTATAAAGTGATGATTGGAGAAGATCATTTGTATGTGGATAATAACCTTCATCTTTCTTCATCTTCGAGGGAATATGCCCCGAAGCCTTAAAATTATACTACTTTCTTTTTTTTTGCAGAAAACTTATTTTATTTCATTTCGATAATATTTTTTCAATTTTTTAATGCAATTTTTTTATTTACCTTTATAATTACTAGATTTGCGCGATAAATAAATAAATAAATAGTAATTTCAGCACATTCATTAGATTCTTTCAACTTAAATTCAAAATAACTCACATTTTCATGTCTAAATCTTTTAATTCAGCTCTAAATATCTTACATTGAGTGTCTGCCGACCTCTTGCTGAAAACATGTCTGACTCTAGATGGGCTTATATCTCTATATGGAGTAAATGAGCAGTTCCTCTGGGTCCTAGAGTCAGTGATTCACTGTGCATTCAGATACACATGTACTGCAGACATTATAAAACAAACACATTTTTTTGTGGCATTTTCAGTTGAGCATTTTTAGGTTTTTCTGTGTGTACTGAAGCATTCCTCACATTTCATTCATTCCTAAGGAAATCCATCGAGGGAAGGATGTGTTATTTTATTAAATTTTATGCACAAAACTTCTCGAATCCATTATTATTATTATTTCTTTGTGTGTATTCGTGGTTCAAGTGCGACAAAAGTCCTGGAGTCTTGGACCCTACCAATGAACACCCAATGTAGTGATCAATGACCCGAGGGAGGAACATTTTCATCGTTCCTAGAAGAACTATCGGCGGGAGTTCCCGGAGTTGGGCGTGTCCGAACCGCAGGAACTAGGAACGGTTTTAGTTCTAGGAACTCATTTCCTCCCCCTTCAGAGTCGCTCAGGGGCGTTAGTGTTCGCTGATTGGCCGAACACCAGCACCCGCCATTATTAAAGAGGCCGTGTAAAAACACAGATTTTAAGCCTATTAACTCCAGAAACTAACTCTACGAACATGTAAAGCTGATAGATGGAGCTCTAAACCTTTACACTGAGGAAAAACCCAACACATCTTGGAGGAGACCGAGAGAAACATAAATCTGTTTCTGCTCATCGACACTGGACATCAAACACACGGCAAACACTTATAACTTTATTACTGTCTACTTTCTATGTATAAGAGTTTTATCTGATAACATATTAGACATGACTGTAAGACAGATCGTAAACTAATGAACAGAAGAATGTGAGCACTGTGTGTTCCCTTTCGAGAGGTCTCTCCTATTGCGTAAGTAGCTTACGCTATGGGAAAACTCCTTTTCTCGAGAATATTGAAGTCTTTATGTAAAACGCATTGCAGCTGCACAGCTGACAGCAATGAACGAAGGAAGCTCGGTCATTGGCTGTGCTGCGGCAACTTGCTCGAACCAATGACGGGGCGACTCTGAATGCGCGACCAATGAGCGCGCTTCGCGCCCGCGCGTCAGAGCCCGCCAAGATGAGCGTGGCCAAGAGCTATTTATTGGGCGCCCCGTCATGAGAGTTCTTTAGATTTAATCTCCTTCTCCTCCTTCTTCGCTGGATCCTCCGGATTATTGAAGCCTTCGCCGCCGTCGAAAAGCATACCAGCGGGATTGATACGAGGACGTCGGCACCTTCAGCCGCCTTCGAACGCCATCCTACTGAGCCATCCGGCGTGCCACACACGCAAGTATCTTTACATCTGTTCGCCTCGCGACACTTGTAAAAGAGCAATTTTCTGAGGCGTTGTTTCAAATGCCTTCCTGCGCGTCGTGCAGAGACCTTCTCCCGGACGGGGATCGTCACATCATCTGCGCTCGCTGCCTGGGCCGGGACCACGCAGAAGCTGCTTTGACCAAGGCCGGATGCCCGGAATGTGATGACCTGGGTCTCTCCGCACTGCGGGCTCGCCTCGCCGCTTTCGCCGTGAGCGAGCCCATCGCCCCCACCCCTCTGTTTGAGCCGCGCACTAAGAAAAAGCGCCGCTCACAGAGGCTTCCTGAACCGGAGCTCAGTGACGTCACGCCGAGCCAGTCTCCGCGTGCTTCACCGCCGCTCTTACCTTCCCCACCACCGGTTCAGTTCACCCAGCCGGACCCAGACCCCTCTAGCAGAGCGGTGGGCCTTGTGACTTTCGGCGCGTCCGAGGACGATGGGGGAATGGATGACAGCTTGTCCGTCGACGCTGCATCGGACGACTGGCCGGGCTCCACTCTCGACCCCGCCCCGTCGACGCTAGCTAGCACGAGCGGGGGCTCCACCATGGATACGGAGATTATCCGCGTCCTCTCGAAGGCCGTAGAGGACCTCGGGCTCGATTGGTCTTCTCCCGAAGAACCAACCCGAAGCCGAATGGATGAGTGGTTTCTGCAGGGGCGCCAGCAGGCCCCTCGGCAAAGGCCTTCTCCCTTCTTCCCGGAGGTTCATGACGAACTCACCAAGTCATGGAAAGCCCCCCACTCTGCGCGTCTGAAGCCTTCTTTTTCTTTGTCGCTCTCCTCTGTGGACGGCGCGAAGGAAAGAGGCTACGAGGGAACGCCGCCCCTCGAGGAGGCCGTGGCCAATCATCTCTGCCCGCCCTCCACCACCGGATGGAAAGCCAAAGCTTCCCACCCCTCGAAGCCCTGCCGCACTACTTCAGCTCTCGCCGGTCGCGCCTACGCCGCCACCGGCCAAGCTGCATCAGCGCTTCACTCAATGGCGGTACTTCAAGTGTTCCAAGCTAAGCTTCTCCGCTCTATGGACGAGTCTGGCCCTGAACCCGAAGCCTTTAAGGACCTACGCAGCGCAACTGATATAGCTCTGTGAGCCACGAAGGCCACCGCCCAGTCTATTGGCCGCGCCATGGCTAATTTGACTGTTCTCGAGCGCCATCTGTGGCTGACTCTGACGGAGATGAAGGACGCGGATAAGGCGCCGTTTCTCGACGTGCCTATCTCCACCAGCGGGCTGTTTGGACCGGCGGTTAAAGGTTTCACCGAACGCTTCACTGAGGCCCAGAACGCTTCACAAGCTATGTGCCATTTCCTGCCCAAGCGCTCCAGCTCATCGCAGAGCAGACAGAGACCGCCACAGCCGCAGCGGGCCAGAACAGCTCCCACCGCCTCTCAGCCCACGCCTCATGCTGACGCTCGACGCCGCTCGCGCTCCCACAACCGCAAGCCGCCTCCTGAGCGACGGGGTCCTCGGCCCAAGATTGTGCTGAACCCTGAGCCTCGAAAGCCGTCCTAGCCACAGGAATGAGAAGAGAGAGTGCGTGTCTCGCAAAAGCCGGACCACTCTCTCTGCAAAAGCTCAAACATTACCCAGTCCCCTTACAGTCGGCTGGAAATGTCCATACAGCAGTCAATGGGCCAGTCACAGAGCTCGCTCACCTGCAAACAAACGCCGTTTTTACGACGACGCACAGAAAACACAAAAACAGTATTTTTCTGCCTGTGTCACTAAGGGTTCACATGTCCACAAAGTGTGCATTCCCAGATACTGTCAAAACAGTGCCAAATTCATTCCCAGCTCAGGCTGCGCGCCCCATGAATGTAGATCACGTGCCTACGGTCATGTACGCACCACTACACACAAGCACTGTTCACACAGTTATGAATTCATCCCCAGTAAAAGCGGGAAACATTATAAAAGTGACGCGTGTGCCTACCACTGTTTATGCACCCCCACTTATAAACACTGTCCTTACAGTGTCAAACACAACCCCAGCTCAGGCTGCGAGTTTTACAGACATAGCGCGCGCTGTTGTAAGCACACACGCGCCCATTCACTCAGCTGCTCAGCGCGCGCCCGCGCCTCTGAGAGCTATGAGCTCAGGCGATTCGCTGGCCGGGTCCCTACGTCACAGCGGCCCGCCCCTAGCCTGTATTCAGCCCATATCTGTACACGCAGCGGCATGGGAAAACATTCCAGATATGCCGAAATGGGTATTGAATATAGTAAAGCACGGATACTCGCTCCAGTTCGCTCGCAGACCACCACGTTTTACGACTGTGGTCGACACGAAAGTGAGAAAGGAGTGTTCACAGGTTCTACACACCGAGGTGCGCAAACTAATAGAAAAGGGCGCTGTGGAAACTGTTCCCCCCTCTATGAGCGAGGCAGGTTTTTACAGCCGCTATTTTCTCGTCCCGAAAAAGGATGGTGGTCTCCGCCCCATCCTAGATCTCAGACACCTGAACAAAGCACTAATGATTCGCTCGTTCAGAATGTTAACAACCAAGCATATCCTCGCGCAAGTACGCCCAGGAGATTGGTTTCTCTCAGTGGATCTGAAAGATGCTTACTTTCACATTCCAATAGCGCCTCATCACAGGCCGTTTCTGAGATTCGCTTTCGAGGGAGAGTCGTACCAGTACACAGTACTTCCGTTCGGCCTGTCCCTGGCTCCCCGTACATTCACGAAATGTATGGACGCAGCACTTTCCCCCTTGAGACGAAGGGGAGTGCGAATACTGAATTATCTCGACGATTGGCTGGTCCTAGCACAATCAGAGAGTCAGTTAATAACACACAGATCTTGGATTATCAGCCATTTAGAATGCCTGGGTCTAAGAATCAATTTTGCAAAAAGCATACTATCTCCCAGCCAGAGGATTTCTTTCCTGGGAATAGTTCTAGACTCGATGCAAATGACAGCGCGTCTCTCATCAGAGCGCGCGCTCACCATCCGGCGCCTTGCAACATCATTCAGGGCGGGCGCGCGCGCCCCCGTCAAGCGGTTTCAGAGGATGCTCGGTCTCATGGCCTCAGCATCGGCCGTACTCCAGCTAGGATTGTTGCATATGCGCCCTCTCCAACGCTGGCTCAAGAGCCGCGTCCCTACTCACGCGTGGCGTTCGGGCCACTTTTTAATCAGAGCGAACCACGGCTGTATAAAAGCCCTGACGCACTGGAAAGCCGCCGACTGGTACCAGTCAAGCGTGAGTCTGGGTGTGAACACAAGGAGAAAGATGATAACGACAGATGCCTCCAAAATAGGTTGGGGGGCCCTTTACGAGGGCAGGCCTGTCTCCGGCTTTTGGTCAAACCCGGAGAAGCGCCTACAC
This sequence comes from Siphateles boraxobius, assembly GCF_051911475.1. Classification (NCBI taxonomy): domain Eukaryota; kingdom Metazoa; phylum Chordata; class Actinopteri; order Cypriniformes; family Leuciscidae; genus Siphateles; species Siphateles boraxobius. The sequence continues at coordinate 2,459,360 of NW_027508741.1, read as the reverse complement.
ATAAACTGTCTGGAGATGAAAGCGGTCGCTTTGGCTCTCAGAGCCCTGCTTCCACATCTAAAAAACGAACACGTCCTGGTCCGAACGGACAACATGACGGTAGTGTCGTACATAAATCGCCAGGGTGGACTCAGGTCGAGCTCCATGCATTCAATGGCCAGGAGACTCATTTTATGGTCCCAGCACAACTTGCGCTCGCTGAGAGCAGCGCATGTGCCAGGCGCCCTGAACCAGGGGGCAGACATGCTATCCAGAGACAAGATTCTCCCAGGAGAATGGGCTCTCAACCCGCTGACGATTCAATGGTTATGGAAAACCTTTGGCAAAGCGGAGATCGACCTCTTCGCCTCCAAGGAGAACGCGTACTGCTCTCTTTTCTTCACGAAGAGCACGGACGCGCTCGCCCAGAGCTGGCCGAGCCGCCCCTTATATGCCTTTCCCCCGATCGCGATGCTGCCACAGGTCATCAGTCGGGTCAGAGAGGAGCAAAACGCAGTGCTTCTGATAGCCCCACTCTGGAAGAACCAAACATGGTTTCCAGTTCTGATGCAAATGCAATCTGCACCACGGCCGATTCCACTGAGGCCAGACCTCCTCAGTCAGGCCAGCGGGATGATATTTCATCCCCGCCCCGATCTGTGGGCCCTTCATGCATGGCCCCTCAACGGGTTCCCAGGAACCTCACGAGCGGAGCGCTAAAAACCATCGCTGAGGCGCGGGCGCCCTCCACGAGACGCTTATATGCCCAGAAATGGAAAGTGTTCAGTGACTGGTGTAATGCCAAGGGCCTGAACCCTGAGACATGCGAGATTACGAACGTACTCGCTTTTCTACAAGGGCTTCTGGAGGCGGGCCGCACCCCCTCCACGCTCAAAGTATATGTGGCGGCCATCACAGCGTCACACGACCCTGTGATGGAACGTCCATTGGGAAGAAACAACCTAATTATTCGTTTCCTAAGGGGCGCTAGGAGGATGAACCCTTCACGCCCCCCCTCAGTGCCGATCTGGGACCTAGCTACTGTCCTAGACGCTCTTAAAGGGCCCCCGTTCGAACCACTCCGAACCGTGCACCTTAAACAGCTCTCGCTCAAGACTGCGCTCTTGCTGGCACTCGCCTCGGTCAAGAGAGTGGGCGACCTGCACGCGCTTTCGACAAGCGCTGCCTGCCTAGAATTCGGACCTAACGACTGCAGGGTTCCGCCGTTTCAAAGCAGAGAATCTCTCACTGGATAATTGAGGCTATAGCGCTGGCTTATGAAGCTAAGGGACTTCAATGCCCCTGGGGAGTCAAAGCACACTCCACCAGGAGTGTGGCTTCTTCCTGGGCATGGTCGAGCGGGATACCGATCGAGGATATTTGTGCGGTGGCAGGCTGGGCCTCACCGTCCACATTTATCAGGTTCTACAACCTACAGGTCCCGACACTGCATTCCAATGTACTATCAGCATGATACTAGTTGAACTACGAGTTCGTATCTAGATAATGTATTTGCTTGTGTCACACTGAGCGCCTTCTAGCCGCTCTGTATTTTTCCCACATATAAAGCTCGCCTCTTCCGGCTAGTTGGATGATAACTTTGCTTTTCAGCTCAGGCACCTGCCTCTGGCTATCATAAGGCGAAGTTCAGCACGCACGGCGTTTTGCATGGTGTTCCCATAGCGTAAGCTACTTACGCAATAGGAGAGACCTCTCGAAAGGGAACGACTCGGTTACTAACGTAACCTCGGTTCCCTGAGAGGAGGGAACGAGTATTGCGTAAGCTGCCGTGCTTGTGCTTGGTTAGTTCGCTTCAGTCGTTTTAACCTAAAGAACTCTCATGACGGGGTGCCCAATAAATAGCTCTTGGCCACGCCCATCTTGGCGGGCTCTGACGCGCGCACGCGCGAAGCGCGCTCATTGGTCGCGCATTCAGAGTCGCCCCTTCATTGGTTCGAGCAAGTTGCCGCAGCACAGCCAATGACCGAGCTTCCTTCGTTCATTGCTGTCAGCTGTGCAGCTGCAATGCGTTTTACATAAAGACTTCAATATTCTCGAGAAAAGGAGTTTTCCCATAGCGTAAGCTACTTATGCAATACTCGTTCCCTCCTCTCAGGAACCGAGGTTACGTTAGTAACCGAGTCGTTCAGGCGTTCTCTTCCCACTGGCACTGAGAACGCAACCAGGATAACGTTCCTAACGAAACATTAGTTCTCGGGGAACCATCCAGGGGTCTCATTTATAAAACTGTGCGTAGGATTCATACTAAAACTGTACGTGCGCCAGAAAGCCAAAAATAGCGTAGCCTATGCAAAAAAAAAAGTCAGACTTATAAAACCGTGCGTACGCCAGAACCTGCGCTGAATTCACTTTATAATCCCATCAGCGGAAGATTGTGCGCATGCGTCTCCTCCCCGAAACAACCATACATGAGCTTACAACGCCTAGCTTTACTATGCATATCCTCATCTGCATATCATTTACATATGATTATTCATCCACGTGATAACATGTTTAACGGTACAAGACATTAGGAAAATATTAGCCTACATACAGATGTGCGTCACATTACATTAATAAAAATCATTTAGTAGCCTATCCTTGCCTTGTTTTTGAATACATAAATCAAATAGTGCAAAATACATTTCAGAGAAAGTTTTTCTCAATCTTTTCCACTGGCCAAATAGTAGCCTATTTTTAATTGATATATATTTTTAATGGTAACAGAGAGACCATGTTGTCCATTATGTGCACGAAACTATTTTCTCAGACAATCTGCTATTATCATGATAAGAATTATCTCTGTAGTTAAAACATTAAAACACAGCATGCCTGAGGAAAAGTGTTCAAAAGCATTGCATCCACAACAAATATTTATATTCCTTGAATACAAAACATGTTGTAACTTCTCAGTAATGATTTCATGTAGTTTAAGTGTTTAAGTCCATTAATGAGAATGGCATATTTAATCTTAATGTTTATCAGAAGTAAAACAGTCAGTTTCACTAGATGGCCAAACGCGCTCGCTGGCGCGGACATTAAGAAGAGATGGATATTTGCTTCAAGTGATCGGCTTGGTGAGTAAAATTATATTTCTGTATATGTATAATTTTCGGTCTAAAAGTGACCAAAAAGACATTTAACTCCGGCTCACCATCGGTGTCGCCAAACTGCTCAGAGTTTGCGTGCAGGAGCGCATTCTCCCGTCACGCGTGTTTTTATAAATCACGACTCGTGCGTCGGATTTATATTTAATAATAATAATCATAAATGAGGCTCGATCCTAGAACTATCCGGTGCGAAAGCCCCTACTGATGGGTCTGAGATGCTGTACCTGTGTGTGTGTGTGTGATGCTGTACCTGTGTATGTGTGTGCACCTGTAGATGTGTGTGTGTGCACCTGTAGATGTGTGTGTGTGCACCTGTAGATGTGTGTGTGCACCTGTAGATGTGTGTGTGTGTACACCTGTAGATGTGTGTGTGTGCACCTGTAGATGTGTGTGTGTGCACGTGTGTGTGCACCTGTAGATGTGTGTGTGTGCACCTGTAGATGTGTGTGTGTGTGCACCTGTAGATGTGTGTGTGTGTGTGTGTGTGTGTGCACCTGTAGATGGGTCCCAGGCGTCTGAAGCTGTTCTCCATGTGTTTGTGGAGGAGGCTGAATCTTCCCTCTCTCCAGAAGCGCATCAGGTTTATCCATCCGTTGCTCCCGGTGTGAGGAATCTCCCAGAAGTCTCGCACGGCCCGCATGCTGATCTCTCTCTCTGCAGGATCACACTGCACTCCTCATGCCTTTAACACACACTTCAGTGTGTGTCTGTCCTCCACACCACCCATGAGTTACTGCCACATCAGGTCAAAGTTCAAGAGAAGAACAACATCAGCGCAGAGCTCAGAGACGGAGGAGGAAATATCATAATATCATCTCCATAAACAGCCAGAACAATCACGGTCAGCATGACATTTGCATGTTTCTGCAATATTACTGTAAATGTCAGATGTTTATGATGCAGAACACACAAGATGCTCGAACACAATCATTTGAAAACCTGTGGCTTGGAAGCACATTTCAGCCATCATGCTTATGAAAATCATATTTATGACATAAAAAGTTGACTATCACAGAACTATGACAGAAAGTAATCATTTAAACTTTTGAATCTCATAATTATGACCTTTTAGCTCATATGAGTCATAATAATGAATATTCACACAGGTCAAAATGTCTTTTTTTTGGTCATAATGAATTTTTAAGTACTAATTTTGACTTATGTCATAATCCTTAAGTGACAATTTTGACTTTTTTATGCCATTGATCACTTTTTATGTCTTAATTAAGATTTACCAAAGAATTAATCATTTACACTTTTTTTAAACTCATAATTATGACTTATTACTGTCACATCAGGTCAAAGTTCAAGAGCAGAGCATCATTAGCGCAGAGCTCAGACGCGCGGGTCATCAGAGGTAATATTTCCATAATCAGCCAGAACAATCACGACCCTGAAAGTGCACATGACATTTGCATATTGCTTTTAATGTTTACTCATATGCAATATTACTGGTGTCAGATGTTAGGAGATGTTTATGATGCAGAACACACAAGATGCTCGAACACAATCATTTGAAAACCTGTGGATTGGAAGCACATTTCAGCCATCATGCTTATGAAAATCATAATTATGACATAAAAAGTTGACATAGTAATCATTTAATTTTTGAATTTTATATTTATGACTTTTTATCTCATACGAGAGTCAAAACTATGACAATGACAATATAAAGTATGTCAATTTTGAATTTTTAAGTCATAATTTCAACTTTTTATGTCTTGAGTGACCATTTTGACACTTTTATGCCATGATTTTGACTTCTATAACGCATATAATCAAACTGGGGTCTGATCACAGTACTAACATTAAAATAAGTCAATAAATAAATTAGATTAAAAATAAATAAATGTATAAAAAATGTAAATAAAATATAACAAAAAAAAGTATTTGTTTAACAGATTCAATTATATAATGTACAAAAAATAATTAAAATGAGATTAAAGTCAAATCTATCAATTACATAAACAATACATCACTTTAGGAGATTATAGAATATAGTAACTTAAAAGAAAATCTATCTAGATTTTTAAATGTTTATAAAAGATTGATGTGTTTTAAGTTTAGAAGGTACACTGTGTGTGTGTGTGTGTGTGTGTGTGTGTGTGAGAGTGTGTGTGTGTGTGTTTCTGAGCCAATGACTGTACAGCTCTGTCTGTGTGTGTGTGTGTGTGTGTGTGTGTGTGTGTGTGTGAGTGAGTGTGTGTGTTTCTGAGCCAATGACTGTACAGCTCTGTGTGTGTGTGTGTGTGTGTGTGTGTGTGTGTGTGTGAGTGAGTGAGTGTGTGTGTTTCTGAGTCAATGACTGTACAGCTCTGTCTGTGTGTGTGTGTGTGTGTGTGTGTGTGTGTGTGTTTCTGAACCAATGACTGTACAGCTCTGTCTGTGTGTGTGTGTGTGTGTGTGTGTGAGAGTGTGCGTGAGAGTGTGTGTTTCTGAGCCAATGACTGTACAGCTCTGTCTGTGTGTGTGTGTGTGTGTGTGTGTGTGAGTGAGTGAGTGTGTGTGTTTCTGAGCCAATGACTGTACAGCTCTGTCTGTGTGTGTGTGTGTGTGTGTGTGTGTGTGTTTCTGAGCCAATGACTGTACAGCTCTGTCTGTGTGTGTGTGTGTGTGTGTGTGTGTGTGTGTGAGAGTGTGCGTGAGAGTGTGTGTTTCTGAGCCAATGACTGTACAGCTCTGTCTGTGTGTGTGTGTGTGTGTGTGTGTGTGTGTGTGTGTGTGTGTGAGTGAGTGAGTGTGTGTGTTTCTGAGCCAATGACTGTACAGCTCTGTCTGTGTGTGTGTGTGTGTGTGTGTGTTTCTGAGCCAATGACTGTACAGCTCTGTCTGTGTGTGTGTGTGTGTGTGTGTGTGTGTGTGTGTGTGAGAGTGTGCGTGAGAGTGTGTGTTTCTGAGCCAATGACTGTACAGCTCTGTCTGTGTGTGTGTGTGTGTGTGAGAGTGTGTGTTTCTGAGCCAATGACTGTACAGCTCTGTCTGTGTGTGTGTGTGTGTGTGTGAGTGAGTGAGTGAGTGTGTGTGTTTCTGAGCCAATGACTGTACAGCTCTGTCTGTGTGTGTGTGTGTGTGAGTGAGTGTGTGTGTTTCTGTGTCAATGACTGTACAGCTCTGTCTGTGTGTGTGTGTGTGTGTGTGTTAGTGAGTGAGTGAGTGTGTGTGTGTGTGTGTGTGTGTGTGTGTTTCTGAGTGTCACATGACTGCACAGCTCTGTGTGTGTTTCTGAGTCACATGACTGCACGGCTCTGCTTTGGCTGGCGTTTGTGTGTGTGTGAGAGAGTGTTTCTGAGAGTCACATGACTCTGCACTGCTCTGCTTTGGCTGGCGTGTGTGTGTGTGTGTGTGTGCTGAAGCGCAGGCGCTGGAAGGCTCTGATCACACTGAAGCTGTCGTCTCCATCATCAGAGTCGGGGCGAACCATCTTGGCTAGATCTCGGGGGAGACGCACTTTGCCCCCCGCCAAACGCACACGCTTCCGGTCCTCGGCATTCTGGGAAGTGTAGAAGACGACAGACAAATGAGCTGGAGGACAACGACAAACAAACATCAAAATATAGATTTCTTGATTTTAATTGATTCTCATTTTGATCTTAAATCCCAAGATCGATCATCTCTTCCTCTTCACTACTCTGATGCTTTTATGAAACAACATATCAACTTTCAATCAGAAAGTCTCAGTTTCATCAGTGTGTGTGTGTGTGTGTGTGTGTGTGTGTGTGTGTGACAGATGAACCGATCATCTCTTCCTCTTCACTACTAGTTACAGCAGCAAATCAACATCAATGAACATCAGAAGGAAAGTTGAAAGATTCAGAACAACTGAAATCAATCATGTCTGTAATCCATCAATCAGTGTTTCACTCGTCAATAAAACAGCAATAATGTCACGTAACGTCAGATTTAAAGCCATTCACAGACCATAATCTGGAGTCAGCTAGAAACATAACTCATACACACTCTTCATATTTTACTCAATCTGTCCTTCAATATTTAATGTATGTTTGGATAAATCCATCATGTAAACATTTTTTTTTCCTTGAGAAAAATTGGGTTGTACCTGATTATATTAAAGCGAATCAATATCGAATCAAATTAAATGAAGAATCATAATCGAAATCGAATAGCAGGCTGTGTGTCAATGCTCATCAATCTAAACTCATTTAAAAATGATTCATGATTTTAACAGTATAAAGGAGACGGATGAGATGAGGACTAACAGCATCATGCAAAACTCTATTCTGATGATTTTCATTTTAATTGAATAGATCAAATTTACACGCATGTGAAAAATTATTTATGAATATCTTAATGTTATCTGTCATCTGCATGATTCTCTCAAACACAAACACCATCAAGCGAGAAAGTTATTATTATTAGATCCATTTAGTAAAAAACTGACACATTTAATGTTTCCCTCCAGTGTTTATCAGTATTTGTGATGTCACAACTTATACACTGAGAGCCAATCAGAATCCAGCGACAGGCGACATAAACTGCAGCGCTTATAATAAACAGAACATTATCGTCCGCTGGTACAAACGCTAGTATAGTTGTCATTAGTTCTCATTCCTGTTGTGAAGAGCCTTATATTGTCTTGTGTGTGTGTGTGTGTGTGTGTGTGTGTGTTGTGTTAACCTTGGTCAGCTGGTATTTGCTCCTGAAATGGAGCCTCATCGCAGCTCTCTCTGCGTTCTTCTGAGCGTTCATCGCCTCGCGAAGCTTCCTGTAGATCGGGTGAGAGAGAGTAACCGGTTCACAGCGATCGAACACTCAGTCGAGACCTGGACTTTTAAAGTCCCCCTGTGGGGAAAATCCAGCTTTTATTGTTGTTTATATGTCTATGTGGTGTTTTTAAAGTTGCTTTAAGACGAGGAAAGAGCTGCTGATTCTCTGACCTGATGTCTTCACATCGGGATGGACAGTGGCAGTAAAAAGCATTTTGTTTTACATTTAAAGTCTCCCTGTAGTCAAACATCCCTTAAAACTCATATTTGATCACCAAAATGATATTTAAACGTTTTTGTTCCTTGAAAAATGTCTTAACTTCTTAAATATTTTGAATGTAATTCGACACCCTTGTCTCATCCTTGCCCCGCCTCCACTCACTCACTCACTCACTCAGAGATCCACTCGTTGACGATCACACGTTGATCTGATTGGTTACAAGGTAGTTTGTGACGTCAGAAACACCAGCGATTTCAAACCGTGTTTTTGAGACTGTCTTTGGCCTTATTCGCACGGGATTCGTATTATCCGGGGACCTCGTGTGATTTAGAAATTACCACATCTGAATTTCATGTGGCGCATTCACACGGGATAACCGAAGCCTGTGTATTTACTCAAATTTACTGACTTATCTCCCGGATATGACGTCAATAGAATATTGCTTGGACATGTCTTTTCGTTATAGGTCTAGCTGTATGATATATTATGACATAAACAGAATAAAGTTCCTTACCGCACGCTGCTATACATGTCATTCATCTCCATCTAATCATTCTTTTTGTTTTTGCTCTTCTGATGATTTTCACTTTATGCAAATTGTGTAGTTGTGTATAGCGATATGACCCAGGACCCAAAATACAATCAAAACACTCCAACACAGCCTCCATTCTTCGAGAAAGATGGATAAAAAGGCGCACATGAAACAAAAACCTTGAAAAAATGATATACGATCCGGCCAAATCACAGAGATGCGGATTCGCACGGGACTGATATTATCACAGGACCTCGGTGTTCGGCGAAATATAGTAGGTCATTTTCGGGGGAATTTTCACTTTACAAATTACAGACATGGCGATTCTCACGGGATTAAGATCTCAGACAAACTCAGCAATTATTACTAATGACTAGAGGTCACCGGGTCATACTGATCCCGTACGAATAGGGCTTTTGGTTCACTGCAGTTTTAAGGAGAAAATACTCAGCAATGCTGTCGACTTATGAATTTACACATGTTTGTCTTAAAGCATATTAAAAACTCCACATAGACATATAAACAACATTAAAAGCTGGATTTTCAAAACCTCATGATTTCATCAGATCCGGTGTGTGTGTGTGTGTGTGTGGTGTGTGTGTGTATGCGCTCAGGATCAAGAACTAATATCTGCCAATGGAGTCAGAAAAATAAAGTTAATTCAAAGGGAAAACAAGGTTATTTTTCTGACCCCATTCTTGTTTTAAGCACAAACTCACTCTAATACTAATAATTTTTCATTAAACAAGACTCAATATCTTCAGTCACGCTGCTTCTCCAGTAATGTATCTGGATTTAAGAATGTTTAGATGTTTGTGCTGGAAACACTGAGGAAGAGCATCATGTTTCGAAGTGTGTAATGCCCTCGTGAGCATTAGATGGTCATGTGACCTCTCACCTCTCTCTCTCCAGGTCGGCCTGATAGGGTCGCAGCAGATGCGTGTCTGCGCAGGCCCTGACCTTTGACCCCTGACCTTTTGAGCCGCTCCTGCTCCGGCCGGACGGTTTCTTCTCTCCGTTCACGCAGAACTTCAGAGTCTTTATGGGAGCCAGTAGAGATTTCTTCACCGCGGACTCCATGATCAGATCTATATTGCCACTATCTGTGTGTGTGTGTGTGTGTTCAGGTGGATCATGTTCAGTGTGTTTGTGTGTGTGTGTTGTAGACGAGACGGTTTAATAGCTCACACACAGGACAGATGGAGGGACTCAGACTTAAATCTGCAAGGACAAGGACACACAGCAAGAACACCATTAATTACGTTCACAGTTCACACACATTAAATGTGCAGGTGTGCTATGATTGGTCAATGGAGAGAACAAGATTCTGACAATGGGGTCAGAAAAATAAAGTTAAATCATTTTTCTGACACTAACCCCTTCATAAAACAAGGTTTCTTATGCCATTTTGCTTCTTCTCCTGTAAATGTATCTTGATTTAAGAATATTTAGATATTAGTGCCGGAAAACACGACAGAAACTGAGGAAGAAACACTGGGAACATCATCAGTTACACAGTTTAGAACCATTAGAGAAATATATGAGCACAGAATGACACCACTGACCAATCACAATCAAGTAATCAACATAGACGCATGAAAAATTCACACACACACACACACACACACACACACACACACACACACACACACACACACACACACACACACACACACACACACACACACACACACACACACACACACACACACACACGTTCTTCGTCTCTATCCAGTAACAGCCATCTGTGAAGCTCCGCTCATCCAGGCCACGTTTTCCCTCCTTAACAGGAACAATCAATTCCAGACAGTTCCTGTTCTGCGGATCGCTCGCTCTGGTCTCGGTTCTGCTGTGCAGTTCCAGATTACTACACTAAAGACTTTAATGAGGGGAATCTCATTAGCCAATGGAGCAGAAGCACGTGCAACACACACACACACGCACACGCACACACACACACACACAGGTAATGTAGGCTTTACCCGAGAGTGATGCAGTGGTTTCAGAGAGCGAAAGCCTTTCTTGACTGAAAGAGAAAAAACACTTATGATGTCGTTCATACTGAGGTGAACAAGCAGTTGTTAAATAATAAAGTAATATTAAGTAACAGAAACTAATATTTATTTGTTCTACCTGTAAATAAAACAATAATGTAATAAATAATAATAGTTTGTTCTACTAGTAAATAAAATATACTACTAATAAAAAATATTAAATAATACAAGTTTGTTTTACCAGAAAACTAAATATTATTATAAATAATAGTGTTTCTTCTACCTGTAAATATAATAATAGTAATAATAGTGTTCATATTTTTTACCTATATATATATATATATATATACACACACACAGGTGAAACTCGAAAAATTAGAATATTGTGCAAAAGTTATAATTTTGATGATTATGACTTACAGCTTATGAAAACCCCAAATCCAAAAATCTCAGAAAATTAAAATATTACATGAAATCAATAAAAAAAAAAGGATTTTAAATACAGAAATGACGGCCCTCTGAAGAGTATAATCATGTATATGTATATAGTTATATATTCTAAATATATTACTTACACCTTTTACATTTGAATTACTGAAATAAATGAACTGTTGCTGTCAGCTGTATATATACACAAAAATAATAATAATATCAGTGAATAAGTTGACTCAGCGTTTGCAGGAAGTCCAGCGTCGTCACTCCAACGGCGGCCGGCTCGATTCCGGATCGAATATACGCTTTTATTGTTTGTAATAAAATGTATTTATATCCATAAATGGTCTGGCGCCAACTTGATTCCTGATGTGAAACTTGAGGTGAAACGTCATTAATCTGCGGTTTTATGATCAGTTACTTTTAACGATTCCAAGATCTAGATATTTATTTGTGGTTGTTTTGTGTTGTCTCTGTATTTTGGTATTACATTTCATTATCTCTGTACTGTACATTGGGCAACTATGGTAAATTGTGCTATTACCACAACATTCATACTAACAACATGCAGGCATTTACAAAATCCTTAAAAGCCTGTAGTTGCAGAATCATCAGTGTGTGTAACGAGGCGAGGGATTCATCAGTGCGTGTGTGTGTGTGTGTGTGTGTGTGTAACTCATCTGTCAGTGGAGTAATATTAGGAGGACAGAAGCATGTGAAGGTCCTTCAGGCGTTATCAGTGACCCTGAAGAGGCCTTGAGGAGCTGACAGGTGAGGACACAATCAATTAAAGACAACAGAGACACTGATGGGTGTTTGCATACGGAGAAGAGAAAATACAGTGTGTGTGTGTGCGAGCAGCTTAAAAGATTGAGGAGATCAGCGGCCACACGTGAACCAGACAGAGAGATATAACACAGACGCTGAAGTCATTTCTTGAGAACCAGAACACCTCCCGATATCACACACACACACACAATATCATAGACGTCACACACCTCTGTGATTGGCTCTGCAGACACACACCACCTCCAAACACTCCTGAAAAGATGAAAATACACCATTTCATATCCGTGTTACTAAACGCACATGCAATCAGAGTAATTATTTCAGTCTCACACAGGGTTTGATGAAAAGCTAATGAATTAAATCATAAAAATAAAATTATTATAATAACAACTCGTTTAAAAACAATCAAAAGACTTTTAGCCAGACTTAAGACTTATGTTTAGCTGCATGCAATGTGACAATTGACCAAATATCAGAGAACCAGAAAAATGATAACTTGTTAAATTACTGTAATATTAACAAAGTCGGGATGTAACAGAAGTTGCGCTGGTCTTTTCTCCTCTATTGTGTCGTATATCGAGAGATACGCTTCTGGAACTAGGGATTGTTAACCGATGACCGTTTGACCGATGGTTGACCGTATCAACGTTAACCGATCAAAGTTGTCGGTAGACACAGATGTAACACTTGTCTTTTTGAAAAATAAAAAATAATATTAATTACACAAAAGAGTTGTTCTGTCCGTTATTAGAAGGCACACAGTGAGTTGGACCTGCCTTGGCCGGTGCGTCTTTCTGAAGGTGCCTGTTTTATCCATTGGTTTTATCGTGTTCAGTCTATTAGGCAACACTCCGCATAAGATGGGCTTAGATTTGGAAATACATTACATCTACATTTCAGTGGTAACAGATAAGGTGATGATGATCATCTTTCTTTATTATTGTTAGCAGTAACGTTACCTCAAACTAAAGCGGAGTCTCTTCGGAGCTGTCATTTTCTTAAATGAGCCGCTGCAATGTTTCAAATGAGCTTCTAACGCTAGACTAACGCCTTTATTTTCAACGCGATCACCTTGTACCCAAACCATTTCAAAACTAAGGAGCCATTTGTCCTCCGATTACATACAAGCTCCTCGGCGCCGCGTTTGCCGGACTCATGTTTCGCGCTGTAGGGGATTTTAAAAAAGTGAAGTGAGTGGAAGCGCGGCGCCGGGGCAGTGTGTGTGTGTGTGTGTGAGCGGGGGGCAGTGTGTGTGTGAGTGTGTGAGCGGGGGGCAGTGTGTGTGTGTGAGTGTGTGAGCAGGAGGCAGTGTGTGTGTGTGTGAGCGGGGGGCAGTGTGTGTGTGTGTGTGAGCGGGGGGCAGTGTGTGTGTGTGTGAGTGTGTGAGCAGGAGGCAGTGTGTGTGTGTGTGAGCGGGGGGCAGTGTGTGTGTGAGCGGGGGGCAGTGTGTGTGTGAGCGGGGGGCAGTGTGTGTGTGAGCGGGGGGCAGTGTGTGTGTGAGCGGGGGGCAGTGTGTGTGTGTGAGCGGGGGGCAGTGTGTGTGTGAGCGGGGGGCAGTGTGTGTGAGCGGGGGGCAGTGTGTGTGTGTGAGCGGGGGGCAGTGTGTGTGTGTGAGCGGGGGGCAGTGTGTGTGTGTGAGCGGGGGGCAGTGTGTGTGTGTGAGCAGGAGGCAGTGTGTGAGCGGGGGGCAGTGTGTGTGTGAGCGGGGGGCAGTGTGTGTGTGTGAGCAGGAGGCATTGTGTGTGTGAGCGGGGGGCAGTGTGTGTGTGAGCGGGGGGCAGTGTGTGTGTGTGAGCGGGGGGCAGTGTGTGTGTGTGAGCAGGAGGCAGTGTGTGAGCGGGGGGCAGTGTGTGTGTGAGCGGGGGGCAGTGTGTGTGTGTGGGGGGGCAGTGTGTGTGTGTGAGCGGGGGGCAGTGTGTGTGTGTGAGCGGTGGGCAGTGTGTGTGTGTGAGCGGGGGGCGGTGTGTGTGTTTGTGTGAGCGGGGGGCAGTGTGTGTGTGTGAGCAGGAGGCAGTGTGTGTGAGCAGGGGGCAGTGTGTGTGTGAGAGGGAGGCAGTGTGTGTGTGAGCAGGGGGCAGTGTGTGTGTGAGCAGGGGGCAGTGTGTGTGTGAGAGGGAGGCAGTGTGTGTGTGAGCGGGGGGCAGTGTGTGTGTGAGCAGGAGGCAGTGTGTGTGAGCGGGGAGCAGTGTGTGTGAGCGGGGGGCAGTGTGTGTGTGAGAGGGAGGCAGTGTGTGTGTGAGCGGGGGGCAGTGTGTGTGAGCAGGAGGCAGTGTGTGAGTGTGAGCGGGGGGCAGTGTGTGTGTGAGAGTGTGAGCGGGGGGCAGTGTATGTGAGTGGGGGGCAGTGTGTGTGTGTGTGTGTGTGTGTGTGTGTGTGTGTGTGTGTGTGTGTGTGTGTGTATATGTGTGAGCGGGAGGCAGAGAGAGATGCGACAGAGTTGCGAAATTGCAGGCGCGGCTCGAAATGGCTGTTATTTCAAATAGCGTAGCATATCTTAAACTAATCGGTTAACCGGTTTCAACCAGCTAATGAGGCTCGGTGGTCGATCAAGAAAATGTTTAGTTTTCACCATCCCTATCTGGAACAAGAACAAATGTGGGCGGGGCTTGATTGTGTCTGTGGGGAATTGATTGGATGGTTGTGGTTTGCTATTGGCTGATCTCATGTGAGTGACAGGTTATAGCCCCGCCCTCGTGATTGGTTTCATGGTGACTTTAAGACAAAGACCAGAAGAGATCACCTGACTTACACATTAAGAGACGTTCACAGAATGCTTTTATTTACTGGATTTGCCATTTAGGCCACTTTTACTTTGCAGATTATACTACAATACAGCTTATACAATCTCTGTGCAGAAGTAATAGTAATAAGATTCATTATTTCACAAAATAAATGAGATGTGAACACACAGCTATCCGCTGAACATCTAGTTCATTAGTAGCCAGGGTTTGAAACTAACTTTTTCACTCACCGGACAATTTGGCTACTAAATTTTGAAGTTACCGGCCATTCAGAACTTCTACTAGCCCCCAAAAAAAAAAAAAAAAGAGAAGAAATTAACCAGATTAACTACGTCACAGTTTATATATATATTTTATAAAGTTTGTATTACATACATTAATTTCTTATCAAAACAAATCCTGTCATCCAGCATCTCCTCTCTTCCTCTTTCATCCTCATCACCAAACATGTGTTTAGGTGGACAGATCATTACAGTACAGAGAACATCAACATAAATTAGGATGTTGGAAAATAACAATGTTTTTTATCTTCGCTATTGCTTCAGTGCAAATGAACAAGCGCTGTAATATGTTGCGTAGTGACGAGTGTGTTCAAGTAAGCCAGATATGAGCAGATTCTGCGCAATACGCTTTATTTAATATATAGTGATGATTAACGAGTATTTGCTCTAAATCTGCATAGATTTGTCTTACACGAACTTCCAGCAAAGTGAGTAAATATAATAAGTTACACAACAAATTAGCTCGTGATTTGACAGCGTTACTCGCCACAGCTGATTTATTCCTGCATTTGGCGTGTGTTAACTTCAAACCCTGCTAGTAGCTCATTATAACATCTGGATATTGATGGCACTAACCTGGTAAACTTAGTCAAATCCAGTTCCCCAGAAGCAGCTTGTAAACTAGACTTCATTCCCATGTGGACACACACTGCGTATCGGACAGGCGTTCAACAGCTCGACTCACTTTATTTGCTGTATGGATAGAAACCTTACAAAAGATTCCTAGTACACACAAACACACACACTTTCAACTCAGTCAAATGATATGAAGCACATTTTATTATAGAGAACATGTACTGTATATACAGTGATATTAATCTCATACAAAACAACAAAAGTCGTAAAATAAATACTGAAAAAGTGTGTTTGTCTGCCGAGAAGCACGACATGTGCAATACTTGATATCCTAGGCTCCTGAAATGATCCAAAACAACCTTAAGATGTCCTGCCCCCTAGTGGCAGAGTCAAGCTGTCCGTCAAGTGAAGGCCGACCAATCAGGGCGCTCGTGAAGGTTTCAGTTTAATGCTAATGGGTGTTTCTCTCCTCCAATCAGCAGCAAGCGGAGAACTCACCCAATCATTAGCAGTCTCTTCATCATGACATAAGCACACGTGATTGGATGACCAACCTGTCCATCACTCCTGTGGGGGTTTCCACGGCTCAGAAACGGGCGTCCTCCATACAGTCAGACCCGCTGTGAAACACTAGCAGGGTTAAAGGTCAGAGGTCACCGGCTGATGTTACGGGAGCCAGTGAAGTGTTCCACGTCTCGGACGGGACTGAAGAAAGGATGACGCAGCGCAGCGGAGAGAGAGAGACGCCGGTCCGGCTCAAACTCCATCAAACCCTCCAACAAATCAAAGAAGAGATGATGCTCGTCTGACTCGAACAACACGTACCTCTGAGGGGGGGGGGGGAGTGAGAGAGAGTGAGAGAGGAGAGGGGGGGGGAGAGTGAGAGAGGATGGGGGGGAGAGTGAGAGAGAGTGAGAGAGGAGAGGGGGGGAGAGTGAGAGAGAGTGAGAGAGGAGAGGGGGGGAGAGTGAGAGAGGATGGGGGGGGGGTGAGAGAGAGTGAGAGAGGAGAGGGGGGGAGAGTGAGAGAGAGTGAGAGAGGAGAGGGGGGGAGAGTGAGAGAGGAGAGGGGGGGAGAGTGAGAGAGGAGAGGGGGGGAGAGTGAGAGAGGAGAGGGGGGGAGAGTGAGAGAGAGTGAGAGAGAGAGAGAGAGAGAGAGAGAGGAGAGGGGGGGAGAGTGAGAGAGAGTGAGAGAGGAGAGGGGGGGAGAGTGAGAGAGAGAGAGAGAGAGAGAGGAGAGGGGGGGAGAGTGAGAGAGAAGAGGGGGGGAGAGTGAGAGAGAGAGAGAGAGAGAGGAGAGGGGGGGAGAGTGAGAGAGAGTGAGAGAGGAGAGGGGGGGGAGAGTGAGAGAGAGAGAGTGAGAGAGGATGGGGGGGGAGTGAGAGAGAGTGAGAGAGGAGAGGGGGGGGGGAGAGTGAGAGAGAGAGAGAGAGGAGAGGGGGGGAGAGTGAGAGAGAGTGAGAGAGGAGAGGGGGGGAGAGTGAGAGAGAGTGAGAGAGGAGAGGGGGGGAGAGTGAGAGAGAGAGAGAGAGGAGAGGGGGGGAGAGTGAGAGAGAGTGAGAGAGGAGAGGGGGGGAGAGTGAGAGAGGATGGGGGGGGGGTGAGAGAGAGTGAGAGAGGAGAGGGGGGGGAGAGTGAGAGAGGAGAGGGGGGGAGAGAGTGAGAGAGAGTGAGAGAGGAGAGGGGGGGGAGAGTGAGAGAGGAGAGGGGGGGAGAGAGTGAGAGAGGAGAGGGGGGGAGAGAGTGAGAGAGGAGAGGGGGGAGAGAGTGAGAGAGAGTGAGAGAGGAGAGGGGGAGAGAGTGAGAGAGGAGAGGGGGGGAGAGAGTGAGAGAGGAGAGGGGGGGAGAGAGTGAGAGAGAGTGAGAGAGGAGAGGGGGGGAGAGAGTGAGAGAGGAGAGGGGGGGAGAGAGTGAGAGAGGAGAGGGGGGGGAGAGAGTGAGAGAGAGTGAGAGAGGAGAGGGGGGGAGAGTGAGAGAGGATGGGGGGGGGGTGAGAGAGAGTGAGAGAGGAGAGGGGGGGGGAGAGTGAGAGAGAGTGAGAGAGGAGAGGGGGGAGAGAGTGAGAGAGGAGAGGGGGGGAGAGAGTGAGAGAGAGTGAGAGAGGAGAGGGGGGGAGAGAGTGAGAGAGGAGAGAGTGAGAGAGAGTGAGAGAGAGTGAGAGAGGAGAGGGGGGGGAGAGAGTGAGAGAGGAGAGGGGGGGAGAGAGTGAGAGAGAGTGAGAGAGGAGAGGGGGGGAGAGAGTGAGAGAGGAGAGAGTGAGAGAGAGTGAGAGAGAGTGAGAGAGGAGAGGGGGGGAGAGAGTGAGAGAGGAGAGGGGGGGAGAGAGTGAGAGAGAGTGAGAGAGGAGAGGGGGGGAGAGAGTGAGAGAGGAGAGAGTGAGAGAGAGTGAGAGAGAGTGAGAGAGGAGAGGGGGGGGAGAGAGTGAGAGAGGAGAGGGGGGGAGAGAGTGAGAGAGAGTGAGAGAGGAGAGGGGGGGGGAGAGAGATAAACGCATGAAAGTCACAAGCTGAGAGACTGTAGAAACTGCACTTCTAAACCACATGCCATAATTATAACGAAATTCGAAAACACTTTTCCCCCAAATGTGAAATTATGTGTCCCACTTCAAAAAGTTGAAGAATAATGCACAAGCTAAATATTTACGCTCAGCGCTCAGATCAAGAGCGTTTGGTGTGTTTGATGAACAATATGTAGAAGTGGGTGTGTGTGTGTGTGTTCATGTAGTGCATTACACTGTGTTGAAGTGTGTTTTCTCAGGTTACTGATGCACAAACACAGTTTTTATGCAATATTGTAACCTCATTTCCTTGCATGCACATTAAGGAAATTATCCTTCATGTAAGAACAATTGTTTCAAAAGTTAATGCACTTTAAAAAGTGAATGTCATTTCAATAAAATATGATTTGAGGTATATTTGTTTATTGCGCTTGCTTGCGCCCTCTTGTGGTCACATGAGACAATACAGCACTTTTCCCCTCTAACTTCAGTATTCAAATACAATTCGAATTTTGCGAATATGAAATTCGAATTTTGACAGATCTAATGTGCAGTCTGATCTTTCTTTGTGCACCAATTAGTTTCACCCACACTGATCCACAAAACTCAGAGTGAGAGAGAGAGATAGAGAGAGGGAGAGAGAGTGATAAATATATATATAGAGAGAGAGAGAGAGTGAGAGAGGGAGAGAGAGGGAGAGGGAGAGAGAGAGAGAGGGAGAGAATGAGAGAGTGATAAATATATATAGAGAGAGAGTGAGAGAGGGAGAGAGAGATAGAGAGAGGGAGAGAGTGATAAATATATATATATAGGTGGAGAGAGAGTGAGAGAGAGGGAGAGAGAGAGAGAGTGAGAGAGGGAGAGTGAGGGAGAGAGAGAGAGAGAGAGGGAGAGAATGAGAGAGTGATAAATATATATATAGAGAGAGAGGGAGAGAGAGAGAGAGACAGAGAGAGAGAGAGAGAGTGAGAGAGCGAGAGAGAGAGAAAGAGTGAGAGTGAGAGAGAGAGAGTGAGAGACAGAGAGAGAGAGAGTGAGAGAGAGCGAGAGAGAGAGAGAGAGAGAGAGAGAGAGAGAGAGAGAGAGAGAGTGAGAGAGCGAGAGAGTGAGAGAGAGTGAGAGAGAGTGAGAGAGAGCGAGAGAGAGAGAGTGAGAGAGAGTGAGAGAGAGTGAGAGAGAGAGCGAGTGAGAGAGAGAGAGAGAGCGAGAGAGAGAGTGAGAGAGAGTGAGAGAGAGAGTGAGAGAGAGAGAGTGAGAGAGAGAGAGTGAGAGAGCGAGAGAGAGTGAGAGAGCGAGAGAGAGAGAGAGAGAGTGAGAGAGAGAGCGAGAGAGTGAGAGAGTGAGAGAGAGAGAGTGAGAGAGAGAGCAGGCGCTGTCAGTGCACACTAGCATACGCACTACTGATGCGCTGTCACTCACTCTCAGAGGCCGGCAGTTCTCTCGGACGTATCGCCCCGCTGACGAGTTCTCGTCCCAGTCCAGTCGACCACGGTAGAAGTACTTCTGCTTCCTGAGGGCAGAGGTCAAGTCACGCTCACACACTACACAGTCACGAGACACTAGAGCTGGGAGAATCATCGATGCATCGCGATACGTGGATTCATTCAAATTTTTCCAGAATGCAAAGCGATTTATATTTATATTCTGCGCTCAGTTTTAACGACAGATGATGTGCTTGCACCTCAGAATGCTTTTATGACGTGAGATTAATGTAAACAGCCCACTACAAACACCCAATTAATCCCTTCAACCTTTTCAAATTTATGAATAATTATTGTATACAGGGTTCGTACAGATGCTGGAGAACAAAAGTCCAGGACTTTAAGCACTACTGTTTTGGTTTTGAAAGACTATAATCAGAGATCTCTCTTAAATAATATCTTTATTATCTTTCAAATTCTAAAAAAGGTAAATACATAAATAAAAAAACTAATAAAACAAAATGTTAAATTAATAACTTTAACCACTGAAAGGACACTATGACATTTCCTTGTGATATCTATACTAGATATCGCTTTCTTAATCAAAGTGATTTTATATTCATTGAATATATGATTAACCTGAAGAATGAAAGCTGTATTATATATTTGGATATTTATATGAGCAATATCACACTCCTAGCCATGTGAAATGCCTCTATATATACAGGTGCTGGTCATATAATTAGAATACATTCAATAAGTTGATTTATTTCAGTAATTCCATTCAAAAAGTGAAATTTGGATATTATATTCATTCATTACACACAGACTGATATATTTCAAGTGTTCATTCCTTTTAATTTTGATGATTATAACTGACAACTAATGAAAACCCCAAAATCAGTATCTCAGAAAATTAGAATATTGTGAAAAGGTTCAATATTGAAGACACCTGGTGTCACACTCTAATCAGCTAATTAACTCAAAACACCTGCAAAGGCCTTTAAATGGTCTCTCAGTCTAGTTCTGTAGGCTACACAATCATGGGGAAGACTGCTGACTGACAGCTGTCCAATAGATGACCATTGACATCTTGCACAAGCAGGGCAAGACACAGAAGGGTCATTGCTAAAGAGGCTGGCTGTTCACAGAGCTCTGTGTCCAAGCACATTAATAGAGAGGCGAAGGGAAGGAAAAGATGTGGTAGAAAAACGTGTCCAATAGCGATAACCGCAGCCTGGAGAGGATTGTGAAACAAAACCCATTAAAAAATGTGGACTGCAGCTGGAGTCAGTGCTTCAAGAACCACATACGCACAGACGTATGCAAGACATGGGTTTCAGCTGTCGCATTTCTTGTGTCAAGCCACTCTTGAACAAGACACAGCGTCAGAAGCGTCTCGCCTGGGTTAAAGACAAAAACTGCTGCTGAGTGGTCCAAAGTTATGTTCTCTGATGAAAGTAAATTTAGCATTTCCTTTGGAAATCAAGCTCCCAGAGTCTGGAGGAAGAGAGGAGAGGCACAGAATCCACGTTGCTTGAAGTCCAGTGTAAAGTTTCCACAGCCAGTGATGGTTTGGGGTGCCATGTCATCTGCTGGTGTTGGTCCACTGTGTTTTCTGAGGTCCAAGGTCAACGCAGTCATCTACCAGGACGTTTTAGAGCACTTCATGCTTCCTGCTGCTGACCAACTTTATGGAGATGCAGATTTCATTTTCCAACAGGACTTGGCACCTGCACACAGTGCCAAAGCTACCAGTACCTGGTTTAAGGACCATGGTATCCCTGTTCTTAATTGGCCAGCAAACTCGCCTGATCTTAACCCTATAGGACATCTATGGGGTATTGTGAAGAGGAAGATGCGATACGCCAGACCCAACAATGCAGAAGAGCTGAAGGCCACTATCAGAGCAACCTGGGCTCTCATAACACCTGAGCAGTGCCACAGACTGATCGACTCCATGCCACGCCGCATTGCTGCAGTAATTCAGGCAAAAGGAGCCCCAACTATGTATTGAGTGCGGTACATGCTCATACTTTTCATCTTCATACTTTTCAGTTGGCCAACATTTCTAAAAATCTTTTCTGTATTGGTCATAAGTAATATTCTAATTTTCAGAGATACAGAATTTGGGATTTTCATTAGTTGTCAGTTTTAATCATTACAATTAAATGAAATAAACATTTGAAATATATCAGTCTGTGTGTAATGACTGAATATAATATCCAAATTTCACTTTTTGAATGCAATTACTGAAATAAATAAACTTTTGATGATATTCTAATTATATGACCAGCATCTGTATATCAGACGGGCTGCAGTTCATTTTGCGTGAAAAGATTGTTTTATCAATCAAATTAAACACTAATTTCACATATATTTTCTTTCAATAATTCAAGCACATTTAAAGTACTTTTTTATTAAATATGGCTGTTTTCAAGGGTTTTCTAAAACTTAAATTTCAAAAAGTCAATTTATAGCACCTTGTACAAACCCTGTGTATAGAAGGTTCGGATGGTGTGTGTGTGTGTAGGGCAGAGTCCAGAATCATGCCTCGATGTGTCG
>NW_027508741.1:2372500-2432500 GCF_051911475.1 Siphateles boraxobius | reverse complement strand
AAATATAATAAACTTTGAATTTTGAAAATGTACTCACACTTGACGGCGAGGCAGATCTGGTAGGCCATGTGTCTGACCTGACTGATGGAGTAGGGAAGGTAATTATTCTCCTTCATGAAGTCAAAGGTACTGAGCGCTAACAGCTCAAAGCTGATGCACATGTGACCATGATAGTCGAACCAGTCCAGCATCTGCACACACAGACTGACGGGACGGAAAATGAGGTCCGGTTAATATAAAAATAAAACGTTACATTTGGAAAGTAACAGATGTGTGTTGCTGTTGTCTTTTGGGAAAAAGCTGAAAAACACATTATAAGCTGTTGGACTCGAGACTAACATAATGGTAAAGAAATTAAAGTCTCCATGTGGTGAAAATCCAGCTCGTTTATGTCTATGTGGAGAAATATGCTTTAAGACAAGCATGTGTAAATTCATAAGTCGACAGCATTGCTGAGTATTTCCTCCTTAAAACTGCAGTGAACCAAAGACAGTCTCAAAAACACGCTTTGAAATCGCTGGTGTTTCTGACGTCACAAACTACCTTGTAACCAATCAGATCAACGTGTGATCGTCAACGAGTGGATCTCTGAGTGAGTGGAAGCGGGGCTCATTTGCATATTCATAGAACTCCGCATACTAAATGAGGCAAGGGTGTCAAATTACATCCAAGATATTTTAAGGCATGAAGAAAAGAAAAACGTTTAAATGTGTAAATTTGGTGATCAAAGATGAGTTTTAAGGGATAAAATGATTGACTACAGGGGGACTTCAAATGTAAAACTAATTATATTAGCACTGAATTGGTGAAGGAACACAGATTGTCATGTAAAAATTGTGTTGTGATACTACTTTTTTTATCAAACCAGTGTTCTATGTCCTGTTCACATGTTTTTTGTTTGTAATCTCTTGAGGTGGATGTAACATTCACATAAAACTTACAACTAAATACTCAGAAAACTATGGAAGCTTGATTCTGCTACGCAATAAAAAAAATTAAAAAGGCAATTGCGACTTTTTTTCTTACAATTCTGACTTAATTTCTCAAAATTTTTAATTTGTATCTAAACTGAATAAATTGCGAAAAAAACAACAACTCAGAATTGCAAGATATAAACTCGCAATTAAGACAAAAATGTGAGAATTTGCGAGATATAAACTTAAAATTGTGAGAAAACAGTCAAATAAAAATAATGAGAATAGTGAGATAAAAGGGTCACAATTACCTTTTAAATTTTTTTTCGATGGAAACTAAATAAAATGTATAAGTTGTAAAATGAATCATTACATTTTTCTCATAATGACACTTACTTCTTGTTTTCTGGATCTTTCTGGTTGATTTTCTCCAGAACGTTGATCTCCAGACGAGCTGCTTCTTTGTATTTCTCCACGTTCTTAATGATCTTCAGAGCGATGTGAGAGCCTCCCCTGTAACACACACACACACACACACACACACACACACACACACACACACACACACACACACACACACACACACACACACACACACACACACACACACACACACACACACACACAGTGAAACACCTGTGAAAGTCAGCTGAGAATCAGTCAGTTTTTGTGTGTGTGTGTGAGTGTGTGTGTGTGTGTGTGTGAGTGATCAACCTGTGATGATCGATGCACTCCACCACTTTCCCAAAGGTTCCCTCCCCGAGCGTTCCCACGATCTCATCTGCACAAGAAGCAGAAACATCACTAAAAAACACAATGTGACAGTGAATGTAGAGTATAGTGTGTGTAGAGATGAGTGTGACACTGAATGTAGAGTATAGTGTGTAGAGATGAGTGTGACAGTGAATGTAGAGTATAGTGTGTGTAGAGATGAGTGTGACAGTGAATGTAGAGTATAGTGTGTGTAGAGATGAGTGTGACAGTGAATGTAGAGTATAGTGTGTGTAGAGATGAGTGTGACAGTGAATGTAGAGTATAGTGTGTAGAGATGAATGTTACAGTGAATGTAGAGTATAGTGTGGAGATGAGTGTGACACTGAATGTAGAGTATAGTGTGTAGAGATGAGTGTGACAGTGAAAGTTGAGTATAGTGTGTGTAGAGATGAGTGTGACAGATAATGTAGAGTATAGTGTGTAGAGATGAGTGTGACAGTGAATGTAGAGTATAGTGTGTAGAGATGAGTGTGACAGTGAATGTAGAGTATAGTGTGTAGAGATGAGTGTGACAGTGAATGTAGAGTATAGTGTGTGTAGAGATGAGTGTGACAGATAATGTAGAGTATAGTGTGTGTAGAGATGAGTGTGACAGTGAATGTAGAGTATAGTGTGTGTAGAGATGAGTGTGACAGTGAATGTAGAGTATAGTGTGTGTAGAGATGAGTGTGACAGTGAATGTAGAGTATAGTGTGTAGAGATGAGTGTTACAGTGAATGTAGAGTATAGTGTGTAGAGATGAGTGTGACACTGAATGTAGAGTATAGTGTGTAGAGATGAGTGTGACAGTGAATGTAGAGTATAGTGTGTGTAGAGATGAGTGTGACAGATAATGTAGAGTATAGTGTGTGTAGAGATGAATGTGACAGATAATGTAGAGTATAGTGTGTGTAGAGATGAGTGTGACAGTGAATGTAGAGTATAGTGTGTGTAGAGATGAGTGTGACAGTGAATGTAGAGTAGTGTGTGTAGAGATGAGTGTGACACTGAATGTAGAGTATAGTGTGTAGAGATGAGTGTGACAGTGAATGTAGAGTATAGTGTGTGTAGAGATGAGTGTGACAGTGAATGTAGAGTATAGTGTGTAGAGATGAGTGTTACAGTGAATGTAGAGTATAGTGTGTAGAGAGTAGTGTGACACTGAATGTAGAGTATAGTGTGTAGAGATGAGTGTGACAGTGAATGTAGAGTATAGTGTGTGTAGAGATGAGTGTGACAGATAATGTAGAGTATAGTGTGTAGAGATGAGTGTGACAGTGAATGTAGAGTATAGTGTGTGTAGAGATGAGTGTGACAGATAATGTAGAGTATAGTGTGTGTAGAGATGAGTGTGACAGTGAATGTAGAGTATAGTGTGTGTAGAGATGAGTGTGACAGTGAATGTAGAGTAGTGTGTGTAGAGATGAGTGTGACACTGAATGTAGAGTATAGTGTGTAGAGATGAGTGTGACAGTGAATGTAGAGTATAGCGTGTGTAGAGGTGAGTGTGACAGTGAATGTAGAGTATAGTGTGTAGAGATGAGTGTGACACTGAATGTAGAGTATAGTGTGTGTAGAGATGAGTGTGACAGTGAATGTAGAGTATAGTGTGTGTAGAGATGAGTGTGACAGTGAATGTAGAGTATAGTGTGTTTAGAGATGAGTGTGACAGTGAATGTAGAGTATAGTGTGTGTAGAGATGAGTGTGACAGTGAATGTAGAGTATAGTGTGTGTAGAGATGAGTGTGACAGTGAATGTAGAGTATAGTGTGTGTAGAGATGAGTGTGACAGTGAATGTAGAGTATAGTGTGTTTAGAGATGAGTGTGACAGTGAATGTAGAGTATAGTGTGTGTAGAGATGAGTGTGACAGTGAATGTAGAGTATAGTGTGTGTAGAGATGAGTGTGACAGATAATGTAGAGTATAGTGTGTGTAGAGATGAGTGTGACAGTGAATGTAGAGTATAGTGTGTGTAGAGATGAGTGTGACAGTGAATGTAGAGTATAGTGTGTGTAGAGATGAGTGTGACAGTGAATGTAGAGTATAGTGTGTAGAGATGAGTGTTACAGTGAATGTAGAGTATAGTGTGTAGAGATGAGTGTGACACTGAATGTAGAGTATAGTGTGTAGAGATGAGTGTGACAGTGAATGTAGAGTATAGTGTGTGTAGAGATGAGTGTGACAGATAATGTAGAGTATAGTGTGTGTAGAGATGAATGTGACAGATAATGTAGAGTATAGTGTGTGTAGAGATGAGTGTGACAGTGAATGTAGAGTATAGTGTGTGTAGAGATGAGTGTGACAGTGAATGTAGAGTAGTGTGTGTAGAGATGAGTGTGACACTGAATGTAGAGTATAGTGTGTAGAGATGAGTGTGACAGTGAATGTAGAGTATAGTGTGTGTAGAGATGAGTGTGACAGTGAATGTAGAGTATAGTGTGTAGAGATGAGTGTTA
Organism: Siphateles boraxobius; assembly: GCF_051911475.1. Lineage (NCBI taxonomy): Eukaryota > Metazoa > Chordata > Actinopteri > Cypriniformes > Leuciscidae > Siphateles > Siphateles boraxobius. The sequence continues at coordinate 2,428,376 of NW_027508741.1, read as the reverse complement.
CAGTGAATGTAGAGTATAGTGTGTAGAGAGTAGTGTGACACTGAATGTAGAGTATAGTGTGTAGAGATGAGTGTGACAGTGAATGTAGAGTATAGTGTGTGTGTAGAGATGAGTGTGACAGATAATGTAGAGTATAGTGTGTAGAGATGAGTGTGACAGTGAATGTAGAGTATAGTGTGTGTAGAGATGAGTGTGACAGATAATGTAGAGTATAGTGTGTGTAGAGATGAGTGTGACAGTGAATGTAGAGTATAGTGTGTGTAGAGATGAGTGTGACAGTGAATGTAGAGTAGTGTGTGTAGAGATGAGTGTGACACTGAATGTAGAGTATAGTGTGTAGAGATGAGTGTGACAGTGAATGTAGAGTATAGCGTGTGTAGAGGTGAGTGTGACAGTGAATGTAGAGTATAGTGTGTAGAGATGAGTGTGACACTGAATGTAGAGTATAGTGTGTGTAGAGATGAGTGTGACAGTGAATGTAGAGTATAGTGTGTGTAGAGATGAGTGTGACAGTGAATGTAGAGTATAGTGTGTTTAGAGATGAGTGTGACAGTGAATGTAGAGTATAGTGTGTGTAGAGATGAGTGTGACAGTGAATGTAGAGTATAGTGTGTGTAGAGATGAGTGTGACAGTGAATGTAGAGTATAGTGTGTAGAGATGAGTGTGACAGTGAATGTAGAGTAGTGTGTGTAGAGATGAGTGTGACAGTGAATGTAGAGTATAGTGTGTGTAGAGATGAGTGTGAGAGTGAATGTAGAGTATAGTGTGTGTAGAGATGAGTGTGACAGTGAATGTAGAGTATAGTGTGTAGAGATGAGTGTGACAGTGAATGTAGAGTAGTGTGTGTAGAGATGAGTGTGACAGTGAATGTAGAGTATAGTGTGTGTAGAGATGAGTGTGACAGTGAATGTAGAGTATAGTGTGTGTAGAGATGAGTGTGACACTGAATGTAGAGTATAGTGTGTGTAGAGATGAGTGTGACAGTGAATGTAGAGTATAGTGTGTGTAGAGATGAGTGTGACAGTGAATGTAGAGTATAGTGTGTAGAGATGAGTGTGACACTGAATGTAGAGTATAGTGTGTGTAGAGATGAGTGTGACACTGAATGTAGAGTATAGTGTGTGTAGAGATGAGTGTGACAGTGAATGTAGAGTATAGTGTGTGTAGAGATGAGTGTGACACTGAATGTAGAGTATAGTGTGTGTAGAGATGAGTGTGACACTGAATGTAGAGTAAATTGTGTGTAGAGATGAGTGTGACAGTGAATGTAGAGTATAGTGTGTGTAGAGATGAGTGTGACAGTGAATGTAGAGTATAGTGTGTAGAGATGAGTGTGACAGTGAATGTAGAGTATAGTGTGTGTAGAGATGAGTGTGACAGATAATGTAGAGTATAGTGTGTGTAGAGATGAGTGTGACAGTGAATGTAGAGTATAGTGTTTGTAGAGATGAGTGTGACAGTGAATGTAGAGTATAGTGTGTGTAGAGATGAGTGTGACAGTGAATGTAGAGTATAGTGTGTAGAGATGAGTGTTACAGTGAATGTAGAGTATAGTGTGTAGAGATGAGTGTGACACTGAATGTAGAGTATAGTGTGTAGAGATGAGTGTGACAGTGAATGTAGAGTATAGTGTGTGTAGAGATGAGTGTGACAGATAATGTAGAGTATAGTGTGTGTAGAGATGAATGTGACAGATAATGTAGAGTATAGTGTGTGTAGAGATGAGTGTGACAGTGAATGTAGAGTATAGTGTGTGTAGAGATGAGTGTGACAGTGAATGTAGAGTAGTGTGTGTAGAGATGAGTGTGACACTGAATGTAGAGTATAGTGTGTAGAGATGAGTGTGACAGTGAATGTAGAGTATAGTGTGTGTAGAGATGAGTGTGACAGTGAATGTAGAGTATAGTGTGTAGAGATGAGTGTTACAGTGAATGTAGAGTATAGTGTGTAGAGAGTAGTGTGACACTGAATGTAGAGTATAGTGTGTAGAGATGAGTGTGACAGTGAATGTAGAGTATAGTGTGTGTAGAGATGAGTGTGACAGATAATGTAGAGTATAGTGTGTAGAGATGAGTGTGACAGTGAATGTAGAGTATAGTGTGTGTAGAGATGAGTGTGACAGATAATGTAGAGTATAGTGTGTGTAGAGATGAGTGTGACAGTGAATGTAGAGTATAGTGTGTGTAGAGATGAGTGTGACAGTGAATGTAGAGTAGTGTGTGTAGAGATGAGTGTGACACTGAATGTAGAGTATAGTGTGTAGAGATGAGTGTGACACTGAATGTAGAGTATAGCGTGTGTAGAGGTGAGTGTGACAGTGAATGTAGAGTATAGTGTGTAGAGATGAGTGTGACACTGAATGTAGAGTATAGTGTGTGTAGAGATGAGTGTGACAGTGAATGTAGAGTATAGTGTGTGTAGAGATGAGTGTGACAGTGAATGTAGAGTATAGTGTGTTTAGAGATGAGTGTGACAGTGAATGTAGAGTATAGTGTGTGTAGAGATGAGTGTGACAGTGAATGTAGAGTATAGTGTGTGTAGAGATGAGTGTGACAGTGAATGTAGAGTATAGTGTGTAGAGATGAGTGTGACAGTGAATGTAGAGTAGTGTGTGTAGAGATGAGTGTGACAGTGAATGTAGAGTATAGTGTGTGTAGAGATGAGTGTGACAGTGAATGTAGAGTATAGTGTGTGTAGAGATGAGTGTGACAGTGAATGTAGAGTATAGTGTGTAGAGATGAGTGTGACAGTGAATGTAGAGTAGTGTGTGTAGAGATGAGTGTGACAGTGAATGTAGAGTATAGTGTGTGTAGAGATGAGTGTGACAGTGAATGTAGAGTATAGTGTGTGTAGAGATGAGTGTGACACTGAATGTAGAGTATAGTGTGTGTAGAGATGAGTGTGACAGTGAATGTAGAGTATAGTGTGTGTAGAGATGAGTGTGACAGTGAATGTAGAGTATAGTGTGTAGAGATGAGTGTGACACTGAATGTAGAGTATAGTGTGTGTAGAGATGAGTGTGACACTGAATGTAGAGTATAGTGTGTGTAGAGATGAGTGTGACAGTGAATGTAGAGTATAGTGTGTGTAGAGATGAGTGTGACACTGAATGTAGAGTATAGTGTGTGTAGAGATGAGTGTGACACTGAATGTAGAGTAAATTGTGTGTAGAGATGAGTGTGACAGTGAATGTAGAGTATAGTGTGTGTAGAGATGAGTGTGACAGTGAATGTAGAGTATAGTGTGTGTAGAGATGAGTGTGACAGTGAATGTAGAGTATAGTGTGTAGAGATGAGTGTGACAGTGAATGTAGAGTAGTGTGTGTAGAGATGAGTGTGACAGTGAATGTAGAGTATAGTGTGTAGAGATGAGTGTGACAGTGAACGTAGAGTATAGTGTGTGTAGAGATGAGTGTGACACTGAATGTAGAGTATAGTGTGTAGAGATGAGTGTGACACTGAATGTAGAGTATAGTGTGTAGAGATGAGTGTGACACTGAATGTAGAGTATAGTGTGTGTAGAGATGAGTGTGACAGTGAATGTAGAGTATAGTGTGTGTAGAGATGAGTGTGACAGTGAATGTAGAGTATAGTGTGTAGAGATGAGTGTGACACTGAATGTAGAGTATAGTGTGTGTAGAGATGAGTGTGACAGTGAATGTAGAGTATAGTGTGTAGAGATGAGTGTGACACTGAATGTAGAGTATAGTGTGTGTAGAGATGAGTGTGACAGTGAATGTAGAGTATAGTGTGTGTAGAGATGAGTGTGACAGTGAATGTAGAGTATAGTGTGTAGAGATGAGTGTGACAGTGAATGTAGAGTATAGTGTGTGTAGAGATGAGTGTGACAGTGAATGTAGAGTATAGTGTGTAGAGATGAGTGTGACAGTGAATGTAGAGTATAGTGTGTGTAGAGATGAGTGTGACAGTGAATGTAGAGTATAGTGTGTAGAGATGAGTGTGACAGTGAATGTAGAGTATAGTGTGTGTAGAGATGAGTGTGACAGTGAATGTAGAGTATAGTGTGTGTAGAGATGAGTGTGACACTGAATGTAGAGTATAGTGTGTGTAGAGATGAGTGTGACACTGAATGTAGAGTATAGTGTGTTTAGAGATGAGTGTGACACTGAATGTAGAGTATAGTGTGTGTAGAGATGAGTGTGACACTGAATGTAGAGTATAGTGTGTAGAGATGAGTGTGACACTGAATGTAGAGTATAGTGTGTGTAGAGATGAGTGTGACAGTGAATGTAGAGTATAGTGTGTGTAGAGATGAGTGTGACACTGAATGTAGAGTATAGTGTGTGTAGAGATGCGTGTGACAGTGAATGTAGAGTATAGTGTGTGTAGAGATGAGTGTGACAGTGAATGTAGAGTATAGTGTGTAGAGATGAGTGTGACAGTGAATGTAGAGTATAGTGTGTAGAGATGAGTGTGACAGTGAATGTAGAGTATAGTGTGTGTAGAGATGAGTGTGACAGTGAATGTAGAGTATAGTGTGTGTAGAGATGAGTGTGACAGTGAATGTAGAGTATAGTGTGTGTAGAGATGAGTGTGACAGTGAATGTAGAGTATAGTGTGTGTAGAGATGAGTGTGACAGTGAATGTAGAGTATAGTGTGTGTAGAGATGAGTGTGACAGTGAATGTAGAGTATAGTGTGTGTAGAGATGAGTGTGACAGTGAATGTAGAGTATAGTGTGTGTAGAGATGAGTGTGACAGTGAATGTAGAGTATAGTGTGTAGAGATGAGTGTGACAGTGAATGTAGAGTATAGTGTGTGTAGAGATGAGTGTGACACTGAATGTAGAGTATAGTGTGTGTAGAGATGAGTGTGACACTGAATGTAGAGTATAGTGTGTAGAGATGAGTGTGACACTGAATGTAGAGTATAGTGTGTGTAGAGATGAGTGTGACAGTGAATGTAGAGTATAGTGTGTGTAGAGATGAGTGTGACACTGAATGTAGAGTATAGTGTGTGTAGAGATGCGTGTGACACTGAATGTAGAGTATAGTGTGTGTAGAGATGAGTGTGACAGTGAATGTAGAGTATAGTGTGTGTAGAGATGAGTGTGACACTGAATGTAGAGTATAGTGTGTAGAGATGAGTGTGACACTGAATGTAGAGTATAGTGTGTAGAGATGAGTGTGACACTGAATGTAGAGTAGAGTATAGTGTGTAGAGATGAGTGTGACACTGAATGTAGAGTATAGTGTGTAGAGATGAGTGTGACACTGAATGTAGAGTATAGTGTGTAGAGATGAGTGTGACACTGAATGTAGAGTATAGTGTGTAGAGATGAGTGTGACACTGAATGTAGAGTATAGTGTGTGTAGAGATGAGTGTGACAGTGAATGTAGAGTATAGTGTGTGTAGAGATGAGTGTGACAGTGAATGTAGAGTAGTGTGTGTAGAGATGAGTGTGACAGTGAATGTAGAGTATAGTGTGTGTAGAGATGAGTGTGACACTGAATGTAGAGTATAGTGTGTAGAGATGAGTGTGACAGTGAATGTAGAGTATAGTGTGTGTAGAGATGAGTGTGACACTGAATGTAGAGTATAGTGTGTAGAGATGAGTGTGACAGTGAATGTAGAGTATAGTGTGTGTAGAGATGAGTGTGAGAGTGAATGTAGAGTATAGTGTGTAGAGATGAGTGTGACAGTGAATGTAGAGTATAGTGTGTGTAGAGATGAGTGTGACACTGAATGTAGAGTAAAGTGTGTGTAGAGATGAGTGTGACAGTGAATGTAGAGTATAGTGTGTGTAGAGATCAGTGTGACGCTGAATGTAGAGTATAGTGTGTAGAGATGAGTGTGACACTGAATGTAGAGTATAGAGTGTAGAGATGAGTGTGACACTGAATGTAGAGTATAGTGTGTGTAGAGATGAGTGTGACAGTGAATGTAGAGTATAGTGTGTGTAGAGATGAGTGTGACGCTGAATGTAGAGTATAGTGTGTGTAGAGATGAGTGTGACAGTGAATGTAGAGTATAGTGTGTGTAGAGATGAGTGTGACACTGAATGTAGAGTATAGTGTGTAGAGATGAGTGTGACACTGAATGTAGAGTATAGTGTGTGTAGAGATGAGTGTGACAGTGAATGTAGAGTATAGTGTGTGTAGAGATGAGTGTGACAGTGAATGTAGAGTATAGTGTGTGTAGAGATGAGTGTGACACTGAATGTAGAGTAAAGTGTGTGTAGAGATGAGTGTGACAGTGAATGTAGAGTATAGTGTGTGTAGAGATGAGTGTGACACTGAATGTAGAGTATAGTGTGTAGAGATGAGTGTGACAGTGAATGTAGAGTATAGTGTGTAGAGATGAGTGTGACAGTGAATGTAGAGTATAGTGTGTGTAGAGATGAGTGTGACAGTGAATGTAGAGTATAGTGTGTGTAGAGATGAGTGTGACAGTGAATGTAGAGTATAGTGTGTGTAGAGATGAGTGTGACAGTGAATGTAGAGTATAGTGTGTGTAGAGATGAGTGTGACAGTGAATGTAGAGTATAGTGTGTAGAGATGAGTGTGACACTGAATGTAGAGTATAGTGTGTGTAGAGATGAGTGTGACAGTGAATGTAGAGTATAGTGTGTAGAGATGAGTGTGACAGTGAATGTAGAGTATAGTGTGTGTAGAGATGAGTGTGACAGTGAATGTAGAGTATAGTGTGTAGAGATGAGTGTGACAGTGAATGTAGAGTATAGTGTGTGTAGAGATGAGTGTGACAGTGAATGTAGAGTATAGTGTGTAGAGATGAGTGTGACACTGAATGTAGAGTATAGTGTGTAGAGATGAGTGTGACACTGAATGTAAAGTATAGTGTGTGTAGAGATGAGTGTGACACTGAATGTAGAGTATAGTGTGTGTAGAGATGAGTGTGACACTGAATGTAGAGTATAGTGTGTGTAGAGATGAGTGTGACACTGAATGTAGAGTATAGTGTGTGTAGAGATGAGTGTGACACTGAATGTAGAGTATAGTGTGTAGAGATGAGTGTGACACTGAATGTAGAGTATAGTGTGTGTAGAGATGAGTGTGACAGTGAATGTAGAGTATGTGACACTGAATGTAGAGTATAGTGTGTGTAGAGATGCGTGTGACAGTGAATGTAGAGTATAGTGAGTGTAGAGATGAGTGTGACACTGAATGTAGAGTATAGTGTGTAGAGATGAGTGTGACAGTGAATGTAGAGTATAGTGTGTGTAGAGATGAGTGTGACAGTGAATGTAGAGTAGTGTGTGTAGAGATGAGTGTGACAGTGAATGTAGAGTATAGTGTGTGTAGAGATGAGTGTGACAGTGAATGTAGAGTATAGTGTGTGTAGAGATGAGTGTGACACTGAATGTAGAGTATAGTGTGTGTAGAGATGAGTGTGACAGTGAATGTAGAGTATAGTGTGTGTAGAGATGAGTGTGACAGTGAATGTAGAGTATAGTGTGTGTGAGATGAGTGTGACAGTGAATGTAGAGTATAGTGTGTAGAGATGAGTGGACAGTGAATGTAGAGTATAGTGTGTGTAGAGATGAGTGTGACACTGAATGTAGAGTATAGTGTGTGTAGAGATGAGTGTGACACTGAATGTAGAGTATAGTGTGTAGAGATGAGTGTGACACTGAATGTAGAGTATAGTGTGTGTAGAGATGAGTGTGAGAGTGAATGTAGAGTATAGTGTGTGTAGAGATGAGTGTGACACTGAATGTAGAGTATAGTGTGTGTAGAGATGCATGTGACACTGAATGTAGAGTATAGTGTGTGTAGAGATGAGTGTGACAGTGAATGTAGAGTATAGTGTGTGTAGAGATGAGTGTGACACTGAATGTAGAGTATAGTGTGTAGAGATGAGTGTGACACTGAATGTAGAGTATAGTGTGTAGAGATGAGTGTGACACTGAATGTAGAGTAGAGTATAGTGTGTAGAGATGAGTGTGACACTGAATGTAGAGTATAGTGTGTAGAGATGAGTGTGACACTGAATGTAGAGTATAGTGTGTAGAGATGAGTGTGACACTGAATGTAGAGTATAGTGTGTAGAGATGAGTGTGACACTGAATGTAGAGTATAGTGTGTAGAGATGAGTGTGACACTGAATGTAGAGTATAGTGTGTGTAGAGATGAGTGTGACAGTGAATGTAGAGTATAGTGTGTGTAGAGATGAGTGTGACAGTGAATGTAGAGTAGTGTGTGTAGAGATGAGTGTGACAGTGAATGTAGAGTATAGTGTGTGTAGAGATGAGTGTGACACTGAATGTAGAGTATAGTGTGTAGAGATGAGTGTGACAGTGAATGTAGAGTATAGTGTGTGTAGAGATGAGTGTGACACTGAATGTAGAGTATAGTGTGTAGAGATGAGTGTGACAGTGAATGTAGAGTATAGTGTGTGTAGAGATGAGTGTGAGAGTGAATGTAGAGTATAGTGTGTAGAGATGAGTGTGACAGTGAATGTAGAGTATAGTGTGTGTAGAGATGAGTGTGACACTGAATGTAGAGTAAAGTGTGTGTAGAGATGAGTGTGACAGTGAATGTAGAGTATAGTGTGTGTAGAGATCAGTGTGACGCTGAATGTAGAGTATAGTGTGTGTAGAGATGAGTTTGACACTGAATGTAGAGTATAGTGTGTAGAGATGAGTGTGACACTGAATGTAGAGTATAGTGTGTAGAGATGAGTGTGACACTGAATGTAGAGTATAGAGGGTAGAGATGAGTGTGACACTGAATGTAGAGTATAGTGTGTGTAGAGATGAGTTTGACACTGAATGTAGAGTATAGTGTGTAGAGATGAGTGTGACACTGAATGTAGAGTATAGTGTGTAGAGATGAGTGTGACACTGAATGTAGAGTATAGAGGGTAGAGATGAGTGTGACACTGAATGTAGAGTATAGTGTGTGTAGAGATGAGTGTGACAGTGAATGTAGAGTATAGTGTGTGTAGAGATGAGTGTGACGCTGAATGTAGAGTATAGTGTGTGTAGAGATGAGTGTGACAGTGAATGTAGAGTATAGTGTGTGTAGAGATGAGTGTGACACTGAATGTAGAGTATAGTGTGTAGAGATGAGTGTGACACTGAATGTAGAGTATAGTGTGTGTAGAGATGAGTGTGACAGTGAATGTAGAGTATAGTGTGTGTAGAGATGAGTGTGACAGTGAATGTAGAGTATAGTGTGTGTAGAGATGAGTGTGACACTGAATGTAGAGTAAAGTGTGTGTAGAGATGAGTGTGACAGTGAATGTAGAGTATAGTGTGTAGAGATGAGTGTGACAGTGAATGTAGAGTATAGTGTGTGTAGAGATGAGTGTGACAGTGAATGTAGAGTATAGTGTGTGTAGAGATGAGTGTGACAGTGAATGTAGAGTATAGTGTGTAGAGATGAGTGTGACAGTGAATGTAGAGTATAGTGTGTAGAGATGAGTGTGACAGTGAATGTAGAGTATAGTGTGTGTAGAGATGAGTGTGACAGTGAATGTAGAGTATAGTGTGTGTAGAGATGAGTGTGACACTGAATGTAGAGTATAGTGTGTGTAGAGATGAGAACGCACATCTGTCCTGAAGCACGTCTCCGGGCCGATAGACCAGGTGACCCTCGTCATCATCTTTAACAGCCCACCCGCGCACACGACTGCAACTCTGCTGTGGAGAACATGTTAGGAGAACATTTTCAATATTGTTGAATATAAAACATGTGCTCTCTGATAACACTGACAAACATGTATGTTGTAGTTTAGAGATCTCCACTAAAAATATGAAAAAGTGTGGAAATTAAATCTCAAATGACAATAATTAATTAATAATTGTGATTATCAGTCTAACCATTATGCACCATAACAAAAATGTTTTACTTTTTATTGACTTAGAAATTAAGTACACTAAAAAAAGACAGTATTCTAAATATAATAAAAACCACATTTGACACGACAAAGACTAAATTTAAAAACAGCTGACAAAACTGACACTACTGAAAATGAAGCATGTCATCATCACACTTAAAGGTGACATAATGCCCCTTTTCACGAGATAATATAAATCTCTGGTTACCCCAGAATGTGTCTGTGAAATTTCAGCTCAAAATACCAGATAATTTATTATAGTTTGTCAAATTTGCCCCTTTTTGGGTGTGAGCAAAAACACGCCGGTTTTGTGTGTGTCCCTTTAAATGCAAATGAGCTGCAGCTCCGCCTCCATTCAGAAGAGGGCGGAGTCTTTACACGAGCTTCAGAAACTCCAGCAATAACAAAACAGGCCAATCTCACTCATCCAGAATCCCAGAATAACCAGTAGCGAGTGCAGCCTTACGGAGAGACTCAGGAAGAGTTTCACTTTTACTGTGCGTTCACACCGGACGCGCTATTAGCTAATTATTACTAATAGCGCGTCAAATTCGCGTCTACCGCATTTTTTTTTTGAAATTTCGTTTTTTTGTGTGCATTAAAAGTACAATTTCGGCGATGAGAACATTTCTGAGCCGAATGAAGATAAAGATGTGTTCTGGTGTTTGGCGTGTTTATTGAACCAATCAGATCAGAGTAAATCGAGTGTCAGCGAGAAGCTCATCTGATTGGCTACATGATGAAGATGGACACGCCCTCCTCTTCCGCTTGCAAAACTCAGTGAGTGCGAGAATCTTGCCAAAACTGGAAGCGCAGGAAAAAGAAAGACGCAACTGTACAAATCGGGTTATTTCGGGAACTTTGTGCCTCATGCACACAACAAGTCATGGAGACATTTGCAACAGTTAATGTTTTTAACAAAAGTTTGATTTTACGCAATTAATCTGTTTTGCAGTTCCTGCCTCTGTTGTTTTCGGTTGCAGATTGCTGTTCACAGGCTTGCAGTGCTTTTGGCCACATTTGTGCGCAAAAACCGGTGTGAACGCACCATTAGACGACATTGACGAGTAGGACCTGCGCGTGCGTGATAGTGAGGGGTAGGAGGCTGCGCTGGCTGATGGTGACGGCGCAGTGGATAAGACACATCCCTTTGGTGTGAGAGACCCGGGTTCGAATCCACTGCGAGACACCAATGTGTCCCTGAGCAAGACACTTAACCCTAGTTGCTCCAGAGGCGTGCGACCTCTGATATATATAGCAATTGTAAGTCGCTTTGGATAAAAGCATCAGCTAAATGGATAAATGTAAATGTAAATGATGTTACGTTTTTTTTAATGAGAATATGAATGTTTAAAATGTTTGAAATAAAACTGAACGCGGAGGAATTAAGGAAACGTCACTTGTCTGCAAAAATCACTGCACAGGACAGAGCAAAAGAATTTGCGAACGACTTTTATGAGGATGTGGGAGTGTTTTGTAAAGCCTGTGAACTGTGTCGAGGAGACAGACGGCACTGGAGCGTCTCAGATCCGCTCGCCACAAGCACAGGGGAAACTTAGCGCCGCAGGATCGTGTACTACACACACTACAGCATTCCATCATCAGATACACTCACAAACCCATCAAAATAAAAGTTCTATTTGCATTTGTATTGTGAATAAAATAAAAGTTAAGAAGTTAATATTTTGTAATATTTTAATTTCTAATACTCTAAGATCTTTTTAACACATTTAAAATAATTCAACAGATTTTTCCAAAACAATTTTTTTGAATATATTGTTATAACCAATAACTTATTTTATTGTATACACACACACACACACACACAACACACACACACACACACACACATATATATATGGTGGATTTTGGTCAGCAGGAAAAATGGTCCAGCGAATCGTTCGGTTTGTAATGCGTACCGATTACCGAACCGAAGGCCTTGTACTGAACGGTTCAATACGAATACATGTATCGTTACACCCTTAATAATATATATATATATATACACACACACATATATAATATTATATATGATTATTTAAACCATTCCGCATAATTCCCCCAAAAAGTCCACAGACTGCGTGTGGCTGCTCATCGCACATGATGGCCGACTGCATTCACTGAACTTAAACATCAAGCTCTGGTGAGTGGCTTTGCTGTAAAAACCACAAACGTTCAGTAGTTCATTTGCATTGATCAGACTCGTCCCTCAGTGTGTGTAAACATGAACGCTGATATACTCATGCAGATATCAAAAGAAACTGAGTTTACTTGTTTAACTTGTTTATTACAGCCTGTCACAGATGCAGACATGAAGTGTGTGTTTCTCTTTAATTGGACAACTCGTCTGTCTTAATCAAGAACACAGTGACTCCAGATACCGACACAAACATGACGAGCCCAGCAGACACTTGAGAAGGAGGTCAAGCCCGCACACACGCACGCACACACACACACACACACACACACGCACTTGACATTATAATGATGTGAATGTAAAACTCACATTAAAACATCCTAACAGGAAAACACATTCATCATCTCGCAGACGTTTCATGTAAAGTTCATCATAATGTTGACTGACTAACCCAAATATGAGAAGAACAGTTGGTTTAATATATAATATATACTTTAATATATCATTTCGTCACTGCTGGAGAAAGTTTTGCACGCAAACCACAAATAATAAACACACACAGACACACAGTGTGAAGGATACTCACACACAGGGAGAGGCAGTCCAAGAAGCTCTTAAACACTGAGTAAAACTCTGTTTTACCCATAACTTCAATAAAATACACACTTTTAGCTTACATCTGACTGACAGAGAGAGAGAGAGAGAGAGAGAGAGAGAGAGAGAGTGTGTGTGTGTGTGTGTGTGTGTGTGAAGGGACAGGAGAAAATCTTCAAGTGTTTGTGTGTGTGTGAAAAAGAGATGAGAGATGAGACTTGGGCTAATTTTAAACGTTCCTGACGGGCCCCAGGGGAAATCCTGAGACCCACACACACACACACACACACACACACACACACGTCTGATTCGCCATCTTTGTGGGGACTCTCCATAGACGTAATGGATTTTATACTGTCCAAACTGTATATTCTGTCCCCTAACCCATCACACACACACACACACACATACACTAACCCGACCCCTAAACCTACCCATCACACACAGACACACACACACACAGACACACACGACCCTAAACCTACCCATCGCAAACACACACACACCCGACCCCTAAAGAGGTGAAACGGGTCGCAATTCATCGTGATGCATACGGATTAGCTACCCCACAGACAGACACACACACACACACACACACATGCACACTCTCACGCACGCACACTTAAAGTTCATTGAAACAGAACTTTCCGAATCTTAAAGTGGACTGGATTTATTTGGGACTGAATAAAATCAGCGCATGTAAACACCACAGAAATAGGACCATGTAAACAGAGTCATGTTCAGAGTGTGTGTTAATCGTGTTTGTGTGTGTGTGAAGCACTCACGGAGGATAAGGACCGGCTCTGACTGAAGGAGCGTGTTCTGGAGCGGGTTCTGGTTCTGCGGTGTCTGCGCACGCGTCGACTGCTCCGCTGATCCGCTCCGGGATCCCGATCCGAACGGAAGTCGTGAGAGCGACGGGAGAAGTGTGTGTGTCGGAAGAAGCCGTTCTCGACAAACTCCTCGCGCTCGCCGCGACAGTAGCGTCTGCTGCTCAGTCTGTGGTCGTCATAACTGCAGGATCACACACACACACACACACACACACACACACACACACACACACACACACACACACACACACACACACACACACACACACACACACACACACACACACACACACACACACGCTACAGGTGTGTGGACCAGATCTCTGGAAATATCAATCATTGAGTGGTACTAGGGTTGGGTATCGTTTGAATTTTAACGATTCCGATTCTTATCGATTCCTAATTTCGATTCCAATAAGGTAAAAAAAAAAACTTAGACATCATTCACATTTAGTCTTATTGCAAAACATGTAATTGCAGCTGAATATCAACAGGATAAAGAACACTTACACAAGGAGCGTTTGCCTGTGGTTTAAAATACCATAGAAAAACAACTAGCCTAGCTAATGTAAATTTCATGCATTATTAAAGTAAACAGTCATTAAAAAAGAATGAATAAAAATTAGCAATCGCAACAGAAGATACAACTGAACAAAGATACGATTGTATTAAACAGTGTTCTAAGATTTTCAGGTTCAGAAACTGTAATCAAATGTTAAATAACACTGCAGTTTATAAATAAAATATACATTACAAAAGTTATTCAGTGAAGCACGAGTGCATTTTCTCTTAGTCTTCTGTTGTGTGATTAGTGTTATTATAGAGACGGCAGGAATATTAGTGCTGTCACTTTAAGAGCCGCACGGATCCAGTATACTGATACACACCAACACAGAAACAGAGTCTCTCGCTTCAGAGGTTTAAAGTCATATTGAAACGCTCACAAAGGAATCGATAAGAGGAATCGAAATTAATTTCCTGGCATGTATAGGGCTGTACCTCCGGGAGCGCTGGCGTCTCTCGCGGTTCCGTCTGCGGTCGCGCTGGCCGCTGGAGGACGAGGAGCGGCTGCGTGTGCGGCGTCTCCGCCGGTGCCGCTCGTAACGAACATGACGATTCCCACTGCGACTCCGCTCTGACGACGGGTATCGCCGAGAGTGAGGCATCTACACACAACACACACGATCACACATTAGTGCTTATATTACACACACACAAACTGGAGCCTTCAGTTTGTATTTCTCTCTAGGATTCTGGGGTTAGCAACTCTATTCTGTCGTTATCAGCAGTTCAACGAGTCTGTGATTTGTTGACGTATATGTTTTCATATGTATACTCTGATGCTTAATGTAGAATATTTCAATTTGTTTGATTGTTGTGCTTTATTGTAAATTGATGAATAAATAATAATAAAAAGAACACATACAAATGTCATTTACGTCTTTGAGTTTGTCATGAGATTTAAAGTGTAGTTTCTGAAGAGTGCGCATGTGTGAACGAGCTCGAGTGTGTGAGAACGAGCTCGAGTGTGTGAGAACGAGCTCGAGTGTGTGAGAACGAGCTCGAGTGTGTGAGAACGAGCTCGAGTGTGTGAGAACAAGCTCGAGTGTGTGAGAACGAGCTCTAGTGTGTGAGAACGAGCTCGAGTGTGTGAGAACGAGCTCGAGTGTGTGAGAACGAGCTGGAGTGTGTGAGAACGAGCTGGAGTGTGTGAGAACGAGCTCGAGTGTGTGAGAACGAGCTCGAGTGTGTGAGAACGAGCTCGAGTGTGTGAGAACGAGCTGGAGTGTGTGAGAACGAGCTCGAGTGTGTGAGAACGAGCTCGAGTGTGTGAGAACGAGACTATGATTGAATCTGGAAATAAAGCAAAATAACTGAGAAAAATGAGAAATAGTCCTCAGATGTCTGTAATATATAGCAAAACATCTAGCGTTAATTCGATCTCAAACAGATTCATTAACAGTAGTTATTACTCCATAACCTGCGTGACATCATTAAGCAACGTGGTTGAACGAGCAGTTTGCGACAGAACAGTTTCAGGAAACAGTCGTGACTATAGTTGATTTCTTCAGCGATGCATCGCACTATGATAGTGAAGCACGAGTTACAGCGTTATACGGGAAACACACTCCAGTTCTGGAGAAGTGTGTTACTGTCGCTGATGTTCATGAAAAAGAAAACTAAGAAATCATCTTTAATCGTCACGGGCCAGTAGCCAAACTGCCTAGACTAGTCTTACAAGTTCTCACAAAAGTCTGGTAACAACAAGTGTCGCATAAAAACTGGTCTAATCTGAGAATGAAAATGTGATTTTCTCTTGACCAACTTGTTTATATGCATCAATAATATACAACAAATGAGGCAAAACACAATAGAAACTTGCATGTCAGAAATGAGCAGAACTATAACAGCATAAATACAAATAAATGAAACAAAATGCATAAACACTGCCCGGCTAAAAACAAGCCTACGATTGGATAATTTGCGGTGATTATTATGTTTCTAGTATGTTATATGCCAGTAGCCATTTCAGTAATGCTTATTTAGAATAATAATTTTGTATGATTGAGATATTATTTATGTAATTATTAATCGATCACACGTACAATTTTTGTTTATCAATTATTTTTATGCACAGTTTAAATGAATAAATATATGAAGGTAATATAACTACGCTTTAGAATCAATAGATAAAGCTATAAAATCAGTCCCTCCAGGATTTCACGATTTTTTGGTGTGATTTTTGCGATCAAAATGACTGATTTTGTGGTTTTAATTTCCAGAAATTTGTGAAAAAAATTGCGATTTTCACTTTTACCATAATAGTATTATGTCAGATGCACAATAGTCATACATGACACAAATCACAAACAAAATGCATAAAGCTTGTTTATTGGTCTAATCAAATTCTTTTTTTTTTTATTGTGCTGTAGCCTTTTGCTGTTGCTTGATTAACATTAACAGCACTGACAACAGCAGGTAAATTAGGTTACTGTCACTTTAAGACCTACTACAGTAATGAGAAACGTCCCACTCAGTTCCTACTGATCGTTTTACGTAAATACTTGCCAAGATGAATATTTTGAAGTAATTGTAGCTATGTGTGTTTGTTCAAGCGCTATAAAGAGAATTCAATATTCTAACTCGGCCGACAGGCGGTGACACGCAGTCAGTCACACACACACACACACACACACACACACACACACACACACACACACACACACACACACCCACACACACACACACACACACACACACACACCCACACACACACACACACACCCACACACACACACACACACACACACCCACACACACACACACACACCCACACACACACACACACACACACACACCCACACACACACACACACACACACCCACACCCACACCCACACCCACACCCACACACCCACACACACACACACACACACACACACACACACACACACACACACACCCACACACACACACACACACACACACCCACACACACACACACACACACACACACACACACACACACACCCACACCCACACCCACACACCCACACACACACACCCACACACACACACACACACACACCCACACACACACACACACACACACACACTTGCAGTCAGAGACAGACTGTCACTCGACTGGCTGAAATTAGTTCTCTTTCACGGTATACTGCGCTTTTAATAATTATTTTTAGTACCATCGAGCATATCATACTTTTTGTTATGTCATTCAATCATGTTAAACGCGTGAATACGTTTGCCGTACTGCCCAATGAAGACCTGGGCGCTGAGAGGGCAGGAGACGCCTTTGCTTCCGACAGACCGCACACAGACATCACGCGTGCACATCTGTGTATCCACGTAAAAATGCACTGAAACTTTAATTACCTAGAGATATTTACATTGGGTGATTATAATTTAATGTTTTATGGAGTCTTTTTTTTAAGTTTTGTGATTATTTTGAGGTTTAATTACGAATTATGCAGGATTGCAAAAAATTGCGACATTTTGTTGATTTTGCGTTGTATTCGGCGATCGCAGAATCGCAGAAAACTGGAGGGACTGTAAAGTGTACATGTGGGCTTAAATGTTCAATTCTCTCTATACCTTTATCGACTGTATAAACTAACTTCACAACTTTTACTTGCACTGATATAGCAAGACTTTTTCTTTTATTTGTCCTCTTTCATAGACAGCTTTTTGGTCTTGCTGTGTAAATTTGTTTAAATTCCTAATATTTTTTTATCTCGTAATATTCTGCAGAAGAGAAGTGAATCGCTGCTTCTCTCGCGAGGAATGAATCGCAGTTTCACTCTTTCTCAGCGTGTGATTGGCTGTTCGCTCCTGATGTCACTCTTTCTCAGCGTGTGATTGGCTGTTCGCTACTGATGTCACTCTTTCTCAGCGTGTGATTGGCTGTTTGCTCCTGATGTCAATCTTGCTCAGCGTGTGATTGGCTGTTCGCTACTGATGTCACTCTTTCTCAGCGTGTGATTGGCTGTTCGCTACTGATGTCACTCTTTCTCAGCGTGTGATTGGCTGTTCGCTACCGATGTCACTCTTTCTCAGCGTGTGATTGGCTGTTCGCTACCGATGTCACTCTTTCTCAGCGTGTGATTGGCTGTTCGCTACCGATGTCACTCTTTCTCAGCGTGTGATTGGCTGTTCGCTACTGATGTCACTCTTTCTCAGCGTGTGATTGGCTGTTCGCTACCGATGTCACTCTTTCTCAGCGTGTGATTGGCTGTTCGCTACCGATGTCACTCCTTCTCAGCGTGTGATTGGCTGTTCGCTACTGATGTCACTCTTTCTCAGCGTGTGATTGGCTGTTCGCTCCTGATGTCACTCTTTCTCAGCGTGTGATTGGCTGTTCGCTACCGATGTCACTCTTTCTCACCGTGTGATTGGCTGTTCGCTACCGATGTCACTCTTTCTCAGCGTGTGATTGGCTGTTCGCTACAGATGTCACTCTTTCTCAGCGTGTGATTGGCTGTTCGCTACCGATGTCGCTCTTTCTCAGCATGTGATTGGCTGTTCGCTACTGATGTCACTCTTTCTCAGCGTGTGATTGGCTGTTCGCTACAGATGTCACTCTTTCTCACCGTGTGATTGGCTGTTCGCTACCGATGTCACTCTTTCTCAGCGTGTGATTGGCTGTTCGCTACAGATGTCACTCTTTCTCACCGTGTGATTGGCTGTTCGCTACCGATGTCACTCTTTCTCAGAGTGTGATTGGCTGTTCGCTACCGATGTCACTCTTTCTCAGCGTGTGATTGGCTGTTCGCTACCGATGTCACTCTTTCTCAGCGTGTGATTGGCTGTTCGCTACTGATGTCACTCTTTCTCAGCGTGTGATTGGCTGTTCGCTACCGATGTCACTCTTTCTCAGCGTGTGATTGGCTGTTCGCTACCAATGTCACTCTTTCTCAGCGTGTGATTGGCTGTTCGCTACCGATGTCACTCTTTCTCAGCGTGTGATTGGCTGTTCGCTACCAATGTCACTCTTTCTCAGCGTGTGATTGGCTGTTCGCTACCGATGTCACTCTTTCTCAGCGTGTGATTGGCTGTTCGCTACCGATGTCACTCTTTCTCAGCGTGTGATTGGCTGTTCGCTACTGATGTCACTCCTACACTCAGGATCAAAGCCTGGTTGGAAAAGCAAAAAATGTCCAATTCTAAACGTTGTTTTAAATTATTTTCAAATTGAAACTGACTTATATTTTGAGTCTCTTAAGCTGGTAAAAAATAAGAAGGCTACGCTAATAACTGATATATACTCTAAACTTTTAATTTAAAAGAATGAAAGGTAATGTTAACTATACTACCAATTTTACTATGTAAATTTTTTTCCAATTGTTATTATTCTTGATATATTCTATGTATCACTTGGTGCTTTATTGGATTGTAGGCCTATGCGTTGTAACAATTGTCTTTTTTTTTTTATTGTCAATAAATAAATAAATAAATAAATAAATAAAAAAGCCTGGTTGGATTAGTTTGGTTTTGTCAACTCAAAACTAATCCTGTAACCTGGAGTTTGTTCAACTACATCATGGTACAGGCCCGGCTCTCGGTACAGTCTCCTCCAGAACATCACAAAGACTTTCAATGAATTTAAGGAAAGAATTTCATGCTCCTCTCATTCTGTCACAGTCTGAGCCTGATGAATCAGGACATTGTCACACGAACATTTCCACACATTAAATAACTGAATTGAAAAACAAAATAAATAAAAGATAAATAAATAAACGTTCAAACCCTAATATTTCCAACAATCTCAATAACTCAATGGCATTCTTATGTTAATAATCATGCATCTTAATGAACTAACACACAACTCCTGCCCCCGGTTCCACAGACAAGGCTTGAGTCTAGTCTCAGACTAAATTACATGTTCGAGCTGTTTTAACTGAAAGCAACTTGCTTTTGTTTTATTGTTTTTGACATTGTTTTGTCTCAAGATGCACACCAGGAATGTGTTTTTTTAAAGGCGTTTATAAAAGATACTTAAATGTCCTAATGAACTAAGGTCTAATTTTGTCTTAATCTAAACCCTGTATGCGAAACCAGACCCTGATCTTTGTGATAAATGTGTCTTAATATATTATGTACACACAGCCAGGCTAATGTTAGTTCTTAAAGCACAATCTTCACATATACTGTTGGTTTTTGCAACTATCCCAGCTTAACGTTAAATCCAGTCAAAGTGATTATTTGTCAGTTGTCACTTTAACAACTTAAACAGGGAAATAAAACGCTTATGATAATTAACAGAATTAAAGAATATCTTCTTTTGTGTTTCTCAGAAGTCAGTCAGTCTTAACAGGTTTAAACCAGTTTTTTTTCTTAGTATATATACTATACATACTATATACATGAGTTATATGTTAGTATACATACTGTGTATAGGTGTGTGTGTGTGTGTGTGTGTGTGTGTGTGTGTGTGTGTGTGTGTGTGTGTGTGTGTGTGTGTGTGTGTGTGTGTGTGTGTGTGTGTGTGTGTGTGTGTGTGTTATTATTGATAAATGTATGTACTATATGTATATATAATTAGCTGATTTCTGTGTTCTCCTCAGTAGCGGTTAGCCCATCGAGCTAACAGCGCCAAACATACACAGATAAACCCGCCACTGCGAGCTTC
Organism: Siphateles boraxobius; assembly: GCF_051911475.1. NCBI lineage: Eukaryota > Metazoa > Chordata > Actinopteri > Cypriniformes > Leuciscidae > Siphateles > Siphateles boraxobius. The sequence goes on along the minus strand of NW_027508741.1, from coordinate 2,407,844 downwards.
AGGACCTCAGTCTGTTCACACAATCAATATAATAACAATATTTACCGCTTTAGCAGCGACGCCGGTGCGTTTATCCCACAGAAAATCCGTTCTGCCGTTATTTTACCGCTCCGTGAATTCTCGCGCACAACTTCCGGTGATGAGCTCAGTGCGCGCGCACACGCAGTTTCACTAAATCAAAGTGCGCGTTCAAGAAACGGGACAAATATGTGGAAAAGTATTGTTACACATGTGTGTGTGTGTGTATAATGTAAAGAATACTCAGGCCAACATTCAAGGCTTGTCTTGATTAACTTTGCTTTTCTAGTTAAAGAATAGCAAATAATTCCTTTGAAGTGCCAGATATTTCAAATAATTGACACATTCAAATGACTATAAAAAAAGAACAATCGATATAATATATCGAAATATATCGAAATATATTGTATGGATACTGTATGTGATATCATATGTTAGATATTGTAAAACATGATGACCTTTAGAGAAGAACTTTCTGGATCAAGTGTCATCTGTTTTTTGGACTAAATTCTAAACTTTTAATTTAATTTAATTCAATTTAATAATTTAATACTAAACTTATTTATTTGAACTAGTTTAATACTAAACTTAATTTCTACTCAATTTATTTTAACTTATATAATTCTAAAGTTTTTATTAATTTTATTTATTTATTGACTTTCAGTTTTATTTTTTATTTTAACTACTTTAATTTAACTGTCACCGTCCTGCTAGCGGGACGCTTAACTTTACTTCAAATATATTACTATTAAATCCTAATTTAATCATGACAAACTATATATCGCTGGAAAGGTCTGAGACTCCTAAATATATATTTATCTATTTATCTATATGTAGAAACAGTAATAGATCTACATCATTACAGGAGTTTCTGACATTTGTCACAAAAAGTCAACGCAAACACTTTTAATAATTGAAACTTTGTTTTTTGATGTTTAAAGTCAAATAAAATATACAATCTAGTATTTGTCAATAAAAAATGATAAAATAATATTATAATATATAAAGTATAATATATATTATATAAATTATATATATTTTTTTATTTTTATTACATCACATATTTTAGTAGTTATCATAAATTAGGTATCATTTGAAAGCTTACGAACTCAGAATTTCTGACTGAAATTGGATGTTGCGTTACCATAGAAACGGTAGTCTAAATTCTCTTATCAGGCTCCTCCCCTTTTGGGCGTCATCCAGTTTCATAATTTATTATCAAAACCTTTTCTAATCTTGACAAAACACATATTGTCAGAAAGGTCTGAGTCTCAAGGCTCCATATTTTGTGACAGAAGTGATATTTGAATAGAAATTTACTAATTTGTTACGGCAGAATGCATAAAATTAAATTAAATGGGATGTATGTCACCCGGTGGCAATTTTTGGTATTACGCCTAAACAAAATCTCATTGGAACTGCAATTTTTGCGACATCAACTTTAAATTTGGAACACAACTTGGTTAGATATATGGCTTTCATTTTATAGTAAAAATATTTTGTAAAATATATATTTTATATAAAAGAAAAAATATTAAGTACAGTATATTTGATTTACTGCTAATTTAAACTTACATAACTTTTTATTAAAGTGTTTTCTTTAAAACAAGACCAAACTCTCACTCTCAAACAACCATTTAAGTTTGAATAGTGCAAACTACTCAAATAATGACAGTAAAGGGGTTAAATCTTACATTTTTTTGTTAATTTTAAAGTTTAATTCTAATATCTGTTTTCTGGACTCATTTCTGTCTTTCTTTAATGGTTAATGGCTAAAATTAACAACAACAACAACAATAAAACATATTATGAATGTAACTTTTATTTAGAAGACAATAAAATAAGAAAAGAGCCCCAATCCTTGCATCGGAAGCAGTAAAACATGGATATTCTGAAGCGGTTTGAAATCAGATCCGTTCACACTCACTCAGGTCTGATATCTAGATCTCACTCGGAGCGAGAAATGCAAAGTCAGATATAAACTTGCAATTGCAAAAAAAAGGTCAGAATTTCGAGATAAAAAGTCGCAATTACCTTTTTTATTTTATAATTCTGTGGCGGAAACAAGTTTCTATAAAAAGCAGCACAAGTGACAATCAAACAAAACAAACTAAACAAATTGAATTTACAAACAGAAATGTCCCAAAATCAAACATTACTATGTAGTAATTTCTGTGTTGTGACACACTAAAGCACATGATGATGATGATGATGATGATGAAGATGACACTGGCTGTTCAAACACACAGATTAGTGAGAATAAATAATGCCGAACCGTATGGAGTGAATTTTGTGCCATAATTAAACAAACAAATCCAGCATTTTGCAAACTAACTCGATGCTTTGCAAAGGAAAACTCGACTCGCAAAACAAACTGCATTGCTTTTTACATTTTGTCTACATCAGACACGTGAGAAATGACTAAATTAGTGATTACATCTACACTGAACAAGTCTATTTCTGTCGTTCTATATAAATTAATGAGAACATTTAATTTAATTGAAAGGAGGGTTTCATGATTCTTTATATTTGTAAAACACAACACATATTTGTTATTCTGCGTTTTCACTCAAATAGACCTTTGTATTTCCACATTGCTTTTGGTTTGTTTGTGAGTCAAGTTTTCTTTTGCAAAGCAGATCGAGCTTGTTTACAAAATGCTGGATTTGTTTGTTTAAAGGGGATGGTAAAATGCCCTTTTCCCAAGATGTAAAATAAATCTCTGATGTCCCCAGGGTGTGTGTGTGAAGTTTTAGCTCAAAATATCCCACAGATATTTTTATTTAACATGTTAAAATTGTCACTTTTGGAGGCTGAGCAAAAACGCACCGTTTTTGTGTCTTTCCCTTTAAATGCAAATGAGCTGCTGCTCCCGGCACAGGGGGCGGAGCTTCAAGAGCTACCACACACACACACACAATGAAAATTTCAAAAACTTTTAGCCTTTTATGTTCAAACCCGAGTCAGAAAGATGGAGAGACTCAAGAAGTGACAACATTTCTGAATGGTTAGTTGAGGAATGTGTGTAGCTTATGTGTGGTTATCTTCTAGTCATCGATTAGCATATTCCATCTTGATAATCTATAAATCGCGTTCCCAGGGGTGGGGGTTTATGTAAATTTTAGGGTTAGTGATGTCACTAAACCAGGATGAATGTAGGGCCAAATGATTTCTGCGACGCGGAAATCGTGGACGGAATTGGCAAATTAACGCGGAATCTACTGGTAATGCAGAATTTCGCAGAATTTTATGAAATTCTGTTTTTGTGTGGGAGAAGAACGTATGTCTAAGGAAAATGCAGACCGGGGGAAGCAAATCTGGGCGACACAACCCTTCTGTCATTTCAGCTGCCCCTTCGCCTTCAATACAACGAAAGCATGTCGAAGCGGCTCTCCACGGCTCTGCTTTCGTCGGCGTAAAAGTTAAGAAACTAGCCCTCAGTACTGAGCTGAGCAGTTCCCACGTGAGTTTTATGCACTGTTTCCCACACATAGACTAATTCATGGCGGTGCGCCACAGAATCAACACCGGCCGCCACATATTGCGTTTCGCTATTCATTTTTTTTAACGCTATTTAAAACATGCATCGTATTCTTTGGGTTGCATTACCTTTCCCTGCTCTCCCTCTGTCTGTCACTCACGCGTCTCTCTCACATACATGTGTACACACACACACACACACACACACAGCCCCTCCCCTCCATGCACACTGCGTCTGTCTATGAAGCGCGCCGGATTTGACTAAAGCGAAGCGAACTCCGCGAACGACACTGCGCGAGTTAGACCGAGTGTGTCCGAGAGACTGAGTGTGACTTATTTAAACATGTATAAACTAATATAATGTATTTTACTGGACAATTTAAAGCTCGTAACCATTAATATTTTGTTGTTACCTGAAGTACTTCGAGTGCAGTGTTGGCATCATGCAGTATTTGTCCTGAAAAGTAGTAGGCTAAATCTGATGTTTGTTACCTCAATAAACTTAAGGTCATTGCTGTTTTATTTGTGTACATTGTAATCATTAAAATTAAAAGCAGTATATAACTAAGTAATTTACAGTAAATAACAGTAAATGGTAAAAAAAAAAAAAAACTGAATTCCCAAAAATTTAAACGGAAATAAACGGAATTTGGGAAAAAATAAAACGGATTTCATAGGGCCCTAGGAATGGCGTGTAGTTCCTACCGGCTGTTTGTTGTAGTCCTTAAAAAGCGTTTCTCTAAAAGAAAATATCTCCCTTTGCTTTGAACTTTGAGCGTCATAATTTTGCAGATGTTGTTTATGATCAGACAGCAACATTACACACTAGCTAAAGTTAGAAAAGTGAAATTATAAATCAACCCCCCCTTTAAATATGGCACAAAATTGGCTCCATAGAACCGAATTTAACAGAGGGTCACATCTCGTCTGCATGCGTCTGCGTGGCTGCGACTGCATCTGCGTTTGCAGGAGCCGTTAGAGACACAGAGAGGAGTGTGTCTGCGTCTGCAGGAGCCGATAGAGACAGGAGTGTGTCTGCGTTCGTGCCGTTACTCTGCTCTTCTGCCTGCGACTGCGACTGCACATCTGAGGGCCAGTCTGAGTCTGACAGCTTCAGTTCTGTGGGATCTGGAACCAGCGGATCCTCCAGGAGCGCCAGAGAGCCTGCGTCATTCAGGATGTTTCTGGACAGGACTGCACACACACACACACACACACACACACACACACACACACACACACACACACACCACATTACAGGAGTCAATCATGATGATCATCATCAGCATCATCATCATCACAATATCTGCGTGGAAACTCGCCTTCACTGCACAATAATTAAAGACAGTCTCATTCTACACTTTTATTCTCAATCTAGTTTAGACTTATAATCTATTTTAATTCTAAACTTTTAATCGATTTTTAAATTTATTTTAACTAGTTTAATTCTAAACTTTCATTTAATTTATTAACTAGTTTTATACTAAACTTAATACAGGATACAGGAACCTTTGTCATAATGTAGGTTTCACTCCTAATGTGTGATCAGCCTATGGAGATATTATTTATATATATATATATATATATATATATATATATATATATATATATATATATATATACATATATATATATATGTGATATAGTTGTTCCTCACCTCCGGACGGAGCGTAACTCTCCTCCAGTGATGAGGAACTCCTGCTGAACGGACTGTAACTCGGGAAGATCAGCAGAGCCAGAGAGAAGAAGAGAATCTGGGAGGAAGAACACACTGGTGAACTGAAAGACTGACGTGTCTTTCACTCACACACTCACTCTCTCACACACACACTCACTCACTCTCACACACTCACACACTCACACTCACACACTCACTCTCTCACACTCACACTCTCACACACTCACTCTCTCACACACACACTCACTCTCACACACTCTCTTAGTCTCACTCACACACTCACTCACTCTCATGCTGCGTTCACACCGGACGCGAATAGCGCGTCAAATTCGCGCCTAGCGCGTCTAGTTATATGCTTGACCACTTTGAATCCATTCGCGCGTCAAGAGCGAAATTGACGCGCGTAAAAAACAAAAGTTTGAAGCGAAATTTATGCGCGTCGGAGGCGAAATCCGATGAAACTCCGGAGGCGAAACCCATTGACGGCCATCTTTTTACATGTTTTCATGTCCACATGTTCTTGTTCAAGAAATTACAGTGACTGTAGCATTTCTATCGTAAAGAAGTGGACAAGGACAAATATTAAAGATTAATTTGTATTTACAACTTACCAGGTTCCCCAATCTCCTCACTGACCCTCTTTCAACCGAGGTCCTTTTTTTTCCCGTCTCTGTACAAATATGAAGTGGAATCGTACAATTCTGGGTGACTGCTTACAGCAAGAATTAATTTTTCCTCCATAGCTGTCAGTGATTTTGGAATGAAAGATTCCGAGCGGGAGTTTACGTCACTTTACCTCCTGAGTGACAGCAGGCAGCTAGGCTCCTGATTGGTTAACGCGGCGCGAATTGACGCCAAAGTTCAGATTTTTCAACTCGGGCGGAAGACGCGAATTCGTGTCAAACGCGTGAATGCACAAAATGCACCATTCGCCCGTAACGCGCGTAACGGGGCAGGCGCTCAATTCACGCCATTCGCGCGAACTTGACGCGCGGATGAGGCGTATTCGCGTCTACCACGCCGCGCTCTATGCCTCATTCGCGCCGCAGGAATTGAAATTGAAATTTCATTTCAATTGAAAGAGAATTGACATTGAAATCACTCGCGCCTGACGCGCTATTCGCGTCCGGTGTGAACGCAGCATCAGTCTCACTCACACACTCTCACTCACTTTCACTCACACACTCTCACTCTCACACTCTCACACTCTCACACTCTCACACTCTCACACTCTCCCTCACTTTCACTCACACACTCTCACTCACTTTCACTCACACACTCTCACTCTCACTCTCACACTCTCACACTCTCCCTCACTTTCACTCACTCACTTTCACTCACACACTCTCACTCACACTCTCACTCTCACACTCTCACATTCACTCTCACACTCACTCTCTCACTCTCACACTTTCACTCTCACACTTTCACTCTCACACTTTCACTCTCACACTCTCCCTCACTTTCACTCACACACTCTCACTCACTTTCACTCACTTTCACTCACATTCACTCTCACATTCACTCTCACATTCACTCTCACACTCTCACTCTCACTCTCTCTCTCACTCTCTCACTCTCACACTCTCACACTCTCACACTCTCACACTCACACTCTCACACTCTCACACTCTCACACTCTCACACTCTCACTCACTTTCACTCACACACTCTCACACTCACACTCTCACACTCTCACACTCTCACTCACTTTCACTCACACACTCTCACTCACTTTCACTCTCACACTCTCACTCACTTTCACTCACACACTCTCACTCACTTTCACTCACTTTCACTCTCACATTCACTCTCACATTCACTCTCACACTCACACTCTCACATTCACTCTCACACTCTCACTCTCACTCTCACACTCTCACTCTCTCACTCTCACTCTCTCACTCTCACTCTCTCACTCTCTCACTCTCACACTCTCACACTCTCACACTCACTCACACTCTCATGCACGCACACACACTCACGCACCAGGATGCATGTGCTTGTCTGCGCTGCTTTCGTGGCTGTTTGCTTGATCAACGCCTGCAGTTTATGCAGCTGCGCCATAAGAGACCTGAAACAAACAATCAAACAATCGAACATGTAGCTGACTGGATTGTGGAACGTTGTCGCATTAAACCAAAACATGAGGGGTACAATAACTATGTGTTCAGCTCACTCACATGTTGTGTTTCTCCAGCTGGTTGACGGTTCTCTGCAGCTCTTTATTCTGAGCTGAACAAGCTGCCACCCTAAAACACACACACACACACTTTATTTTCCCCATATTCTCCATTGTTGCGGCTCCTCTCTTCCCAGTCTGTCAGTACGCTCTGTTTAATTCTTGTCTCTATGAAGCCCCTCCTTCTGAAAAGCACACTCTGTTCTGATTGGTCGGCTGGAGCAGTGTGTTTTGATTGATCAAGCGCTTCCAGTGTGTTTGGGAAATATCCCGCCCCTTTAGTTTAAATTACTAACTAACTCAATGAGGCCCCACCCCTTTACTCTGCATATTAATTATTTAAATGAGGAATATTGTGACGCGTTCGGAAGAAACTCAAGACTACAACGATTTCAGGGAATTCAGAAACACTGACACTGATATAGAGAATAACGCGAGCTTTTTCATGATCAAAAAGCAACATTACACACTAAACACAGATGAACATGGGAAACGACAGGCTGCAAACATAAACGGCTCCGTTATGTCAGTCGAAAAGAAAAGTATAGTTTCAGAAACAGATGAAATATTTGGATGAAGAATAAAGATATTATCCCAGGACGTGTGTTAGGAAAGGAAACGTGTTAGGGGTCGTGTGACCTCACGTGTGTTGGGGGTCATGTGACCTCACGTGTGTTGGGGGTCATGTGACCTCACGTGTGTTGGGGGTCATGTGACCTCACGTGTGTTGGGGGTCATGTGACCTCACGTGTGTTGGGGGTCATGTGACCTCACGTGTGTTGGGGGTCATGTGACCTCACGTGTGTTGGGGGTCATGTGACCTCACGTGTGTTGGGGGTCATGTGACCTCACGTGTGTTGGGGGTCATGTGACCTCACGTGTGTTGGGGGTCATGTGACCTCACGTGTGTTGGGGGTCATGTGACCTCACGTGTGTTGGGGGTCATGTGACCTCACGTGTGTTGGGGGTCATGTGACCTCACGTGTGTTGGGGGTCATGTGACCTCACGTGTGTTGGGGGTCATGTGACCTCACGTGTGTTGGGGGTCATGTGACCTCACGTGTGTTGGGGGTCATGTGACCTCACGTGTGTTGGGGGTCATGTGACCTCACGTGTGTTGGGGGTCATGTGACCTCACGTGTGTTGGGGGTCATGTGACCTCACGTGTGTTGGGGGTCATGTGTCCTCACGTGTGTTGGGGGTCATGTGACCTCACGTGTGTTGGGGGTCATGTGTCCTCACGTGTGTTGGGGGTCATGTGACCTCACGTGTGTTGTTGGTCATGTGACCTCACGTGTGTTGGGGGTCATGTGACCTCACCTGCTCTCCAGACCGTCGATATACTCCTTCTTCCTCTTGCGACTGTCCTGAGCCGAGAGTTTGTTCCGGATCTTCCTTCTCACTTTCTTCAGGATTCTCTCCTCGGCCTGTGAGATTGACAGTCCCATCAGCGCTGTATTCATCTCAACACAGACAGACACACACACACACACACACACACACACTCTGTTTCTGACCTTTGTTAAGGGCAGATTATTGGGCAGAGAAATTCCCTCCTGATCCAGGAGCTTCTGCTCCTCGTCTGTGAGCTGAAGGTCAGGATAAACCTGAATAAGAGAGTTTAAATGTCAGCGACATGAGCTCACACAGTTTGGCTGAACCCTTCCTTTAAAACAAACCTACCAAAAAGCTGTCGGGGTTGTGTTTGTTTTGCATGTCATGAGTGGAAATATTCTCCACCTTCACAGACGACACCAGCTCGTTGACCACACACGACTCCGACAGCAGCATCTGAGAGCTCCACTCATCTGAACAGACCAGACGCGTGAGAACATGATTACATGCGGATTACAATGCGGATTACATGCGGATTACATGCGGGATACATGCGGATTACATGCGGGATAAATGCTGATTACATGCCGATTACATGCCGATTACATGCGGATTAAATGCGGGATACATGCCGATTACATGCCGATTACATGCGGATTACATGCCGATTACATGCGGATTACATGCCGATTACATGCGGATTACATGCCGATTACATGCCGATTACATGCGGATTACATGCCGATTACATGTGGGATACATGCCGATTACATGCGGATTACATGCCGATTACATGTGGGATACATGCCGATTACATGCCGATTACATGCGGATTACATGCAGAGAGACTCAAATTGATTTCCTTCTGTCAAAGACACTTCCTGCAATTTCCTCAAATCACTTTATGGGACTCTAAACTAACTAACTAACTAAGACGTTTTTTAAACCTCTATAGGAGAAATACTTCCAGAATCAAAGCCGCTGAAAAAGTGGGCGGGCTCTTTCGCTCTCTCGGGTCATTTGACACAGACGGAAACAGGATGTGCTCACCCAGCTCTATGGAGATCATATGGGGCGACTGCTGCTCTGCGCTGGCTCCGCCCACACCGCTGATGTCATACACCACCTGATACACACTGTGGTTCTGCTCGTCGGACTGGTCCTCAGACAGGCCACTGTCGCTCTCGGACAGCGCTGACGTGTACATCTCGTTTGGGTTGATGGCGTTCAGAACCTCCTCAGACTCACTGTCATTCAAACTCTGGAACACAGTGATGGTTTAGGAGCGAATCAGAACAGCTCACACTGCAGATCGTGTGTGTCTGTGTGTGTGTGTGTGTGTGTGTGTGTGTGTGAGAGAGTGAGTGTGTGTGTGAGTGAGTGAGTGTGAGTGAGTGAGTTAGTGTGTGAGCGAGAGTGAGTGAGTGAGAGAGAGTGAGTGTGTGTGTAAGAATGAGTGAGTGAGTGTGTGAGCAAAGTGAGCGAGTGAGAGTGAGTGAGCGAGTGAGTGAGAGTGAGTGAGCGAGTGAGTGAGAGTGAGTGAGTGTGTGAGGGAGTGTGTGAGTGAGTGAGTGTGTGAGTGTGTGAGTGAGTGAGAGAGTGAGTGTGTGAGTGTGTGAGAGTGAGTGTGTGTGCGAGAGAGTGAGTCTGTGAATGTGAGTGATTAAGTAAGTGAGTGAGTGAGTGAGTGAGTGAGTGAATGAGTGTGTGAGTGAGTGAGTGAGTGAGTGAGTGTGTGTGTGAGGGAGTGTGTGAGTGAGTTAGTGAGTGTGTGAGTGAGTGAGTGAGTGTGTGAGTGAGTGTGTGAGTGAGTGAGTGTGTGTGAGTGTGAGTGAGTGAGAGAGTGAGTGTGTGTGTGTGTGTGAGAGTGTGAGTGAGTGAGAGTGAGAGTGAGTGAGAGTGAGAGTGAGTGTGAGTGTGAGTGTGAGTGAGTGAGAGTGAGTGTGAGTGAGTGAGTGAGTGAGTGTGAGTGAGTGAGTGTGAGTGAGTGAGTGTGAGTGAGTGTGAGTGAGTGAGAGTGTGAGTGAGTGTGAGTGAGAGTGTGAGTGAGTGTGAGTGAGATTGAGTGAGTGTGAGTGAGAGTGTGAGTGAGTGTGAGTGAGTAAGTGAGAGTGTGAGTGAGTAAGTGAGTGTGAGTGAGTGAGTGTGAGTGAGTGTGGTTGTGAGGGTGAGTGAGTGAGTGTGAGTGAGTGTGGTTGTGAGTGAGTGAGTGTGAGTGTGAGTGTGGTTGTGAGTGTGAGTGAGTGAGTGTGAGTGAGTGTGGTTGTGAGGGTGAGTGAGTGAGTGTGAGTGAGTGAGTGTGAGTGAGTGAGTGTGAGTTAGTGTGTGTGAGCGAGTGAGTGAGTGTGTGAGCGTGAGTGAGTGTGAGTGAGTGAGTGTGAGTGAGTGTGTGAGCGAGTGAGTGAGTGTGTGAGCGTGAGTGATTAAGTAAGTGAGTGAGTGAGTGAGTGAGTGAATGAGTGTGTGAGTGAGTGTGTGAGTGAGTGAATGAGTGTGTGAGTGAATGAATGAGTGTGTGAGTGAGTGAGTGTGTGTGTGAGTGAGTGAATGAGTGAGTGTGTGAGTGAGTGAGTGAGTGTGTGAGTGAATGAGTGTGTGTGTGTGTGTGTGTGTGTGTGTGTGTGTGTGAGTGAGTGAGTGTGAGTGTGAGTGTGAGTGAGTGTGAGTGTGAGTGAGTGAGAGTGAGTGAGAGTGAGTGTGGTTGTGAGTGTGAGTGAGTGTGAGTGAGTAAGTGAGTGAGTGTGAGTGAGTAAGTGAGTGAGTGTGAGTGAGTAAGTGAGTGAGTGTGAGTGAGTAAGAGAGAGTGTGAGTGAGTGTGAGTGAGTGAGTGTGAGTGAGTGTGAGTGAGTGTGATTGTGAGTGTGAGTGAGTGAGTGAGAGTGAGTAAATGAGTGAGTGAGTGTGAGTGAGTGAGTGTGAGTGAGTGAGCGAGCGAGAGAGTGAGTGTGAACGAGTGTGTGTGAGTGAGAGTGACTGATTAAGTCACTTATGCGCAGTGGATAAGACACATGCCTTTGGTGTGAGAGACCCGGGTTCGAATCCACTGTGAGACACCAATGTGTCCCTGAGCAAGACACTTAACCCCTAGTTGCTCCAGAGGCGTGCGACCTCTGACATATATAGCAATTGTAAGTCGCTTTGGATAAAAGCGTCAGCTAAATTAATAAATGTAAATGTAAATGTAAGTAAGTGAGTGATTGAGTGAAGGAGTGAGTAAGTGAGTGAGTGAGTGAGTGTGAGTGAGAGTGAGTGAGTGTGGTTGTGAGTGTGAGTGAGTGAGAGTGAGTGAGTGTGGTTGTGAGTGAGTGTGAGTGAGTGAGTGAGTGAGTGTGAGTGAGTGAGTTTGTGAGTGAGTGAGAGTGAGTAAGTAAGTGAGTGAGTGAGTGAGTGAGTGAGTGTGAGTGAGTGAGTGTGAGTGAGAGTGAGTGAGTGTGGTTGTGAGTGTGAGTGAGTGAGTGTGAGTGAGAGTGAGTGAGTGAGTGAGTGTGAGTGAGTGTATGTGAGTGAGTGAGTGAGTGAGTGAGTGTGAGTGAGTGAGTGAGTGAGTGAGTGTGAGTGAGCGAGTGTGTGAGTGAGTGAGTGAGAGTGAGTAAGTAAGGGAGTGAGTGTGTGTGTGTGTGTGTGTGTGAGTAAGTGTGTGAGTGAGTGAGTGTGTGAGAGTGTGAGTGAGTGAGAGTGAGTAAGTGAGAGTGAGTAAATGAGTGAGTGTGAGTGAGTGTGAGTGAGTGAGTGAGTGAGCGAGCGAGAGAGTGAGTGTGAACGAGTGTGTGTGAGTGAGAGTGACTGATTAAGTGAGTGAGTGAGTGAATGAGTGTGAGTGAGTGAGTGAGAGTGAGTGAGTGTGGTTGTGAGTGAGTGAGAGTGAGTGAGTGTGGTTGTGAGTGAGTGAGTGTGAGTGAGTGAGTGTGAGAGAGTGAGTGAGTGAGAGTGAGAGAGTGAGTGAGTGAGTGAGTGAGTGAGTGTGAGTGTGAGTGAGTGTGAGTGAGTAAGTGAGTGAGTTTGTGAGTGTGAGTGAGCGAGTGTGTGAGTGAGTGAGTGTGTGAGTGTAAGTGAGTGAGAGTGAGTGAGTGAGTAAGTGAGTGAGTGAGTGAGAGTGAGTAAGTAAGGGAGTGAGTGAGTGCATGAGTGTGTGATTGAGTGAGTGAGTGTGTGTGTGTGTGTGTGTGTGTGTGTGTGTGTGTGTGTGTGTGAGTAAGTGTGTGAGTGAGTGAGTGTGTGAGAGTGTGAGTGAGTGTGTATAAGTGAGTGAGTGTGTGTGACCTACTCTCTGCTCCTAACATGTGTGCATTATCTTGGATGGGTTACCCTACTTCACATGTCACATTCACTTTTGCAATCTGGACTTCATCCAAAAATAAAGATTCTGTCATCATTTATTCCCCCTCATATTGTTCCAAACTTGTGTGACTTTCTTTTGTCGGTGAAACAGACAACATAACATTTCAGAAAACTTGTAATACAAGTTTTCCACTGAACATTGACCAGCACACAGGTTTGGAACATCATGAAGTAAATAAAGCCATAATAGTCATTTTTGATGCTTTAAATGGCCTGATATACTTCAAGTGAAATTGAAAAAACAAACTGGTGTGACGTCATTTCGAACTACAGTTCAGAACTACAGTTTTGGAAACCTCTGAACTCCCATTGGTCCATGGTGATGATGTAAGAGGTGGGTGTGGCTCTGAGGCTCCGCCTTCTTTGAGGTCAGACCTGAGTAAAAACTAACACACTGGAGAGCTGCTTTATAGTAAAGACTGACTGTAATTGTAACTGACACTGTTTAAAAAAAAAAAATTTTACTGTAAAACTGCTGCTATAAAGCGATCTATTGTATAATGTGTCTGAATAGCAGAGCTGCCGCAAACATCCACATCACTATGATCAGATGCTTTCTGAAAGGCTCTTTTCTCAGTTTTGCTGTGTGTTCATTTTGTTATTGAGAGGAAAGTGCGCATCACCTTTTTAGCCTTTTTAACCCTTTCAGCCAGAGCAGAGTGTGTGTGTGTGTGTGTGTGTGTGTGTGTGTGTGTGTGTGTGTGTGTGTGTGATTGACTCACACAGCGCGGCTCGACGCTCCAGTCCTCCGAGTACAGAACTCCGTCGTCCAGGATCAGCCCGCTCTCCACTGCCTCCTCAGCATCCTAATACAGACGGGCAAAAAGAAAAATAATAAATATGCAAATGAAGCATTATCTAATTAAATATGCACTAATTTGCATAAATTCCTAGAACATTGGATAAAGCCAGGTTCATAATTCTAAGCAACATGAGTGTGGTTCACAAATAAGGACCGCACAAGTGTTAAATATACAAATAAGGAGTTATCCAATTAAATATGCACTCATTTGCATAAATTCCCAGAACATTGGATAAAGCCAGGTTTGAGATTCTTGATTGATTTTGTTGACATATTAAATGCTTTGAAGGGATTATGGATTTCATATCACTGCATAAATCAGAAAATACTGTCAACAGATGCAAATAAATATATTTTCACCATGTTTTTAGGGGCAAAATGTTATAAATCATGTGAATGATATATGAACAAACCTTGAGTATATATATATGAATAAAACTGTAAAGTGTGGTGTGTGTAAAGCTGTTGAAGTGGAGATTTATGACTTAAACTCACAGCCTTTAAAGATCTACAGACGCAAATATATCAAGTGCAATAAAATAAACACTTCAAAGTGCACTTCGGATGATTTCTTTCCACAAAACACGTATTTCGGAAGCCAAACAGACCTCAAAACTGACCAGTGCATAAGAAAAAAATCAATGGTTTGACCTGCAGTGTCTTAACAAGTAGCAGTTTTCTGTAAAAAAGAAAGAAATTTTTAACAGTGTAAAAGTAAATAACCTGTTTCAGGTAGAGTGACACGCGAGGCTCAACGAGCTCTACCTGTCTGTCATCTTACCTGTCTGTCTGTGGGAGGATGTGGACATCCTGGTTTGGACTTACTGTGTTACACACACATATAATAAGAGACCCATTTCTCTAGTTCTCTACACTCACTAAACTAGCTTTGCACACGGAATAGATAGAACATCAGCATGTGCTATTAAACAGGCGGAGTGCACATATGAAGATTAGATTACAGCAGCATAAACAACAGCTGATGATGTGTCTGTATGTTGAGCTGTCAATCAATCACAGTAAACAAACCGCGTTTCTAGTGTTATCTGCACGTTTTACTCACTCGCTCGGTGTATTTGACGTCCTCGGACCCTATATCGGGTTCTCGCATCCTCAACACACGCGTGTTCGGTATATTATGCGAGCATACGCGGATATTTCACAGTATGGATCCGGATCTTCTGGTTCAGTTGATTCAGTGTGATTCACATCCGCGTTCGGCGCGTGGGCGGGGCTCTGGAGAGACGCTGACCAATAGCACATAATCAAGCGCCTATGCATGAAGTGAGTTTAAAAAAAAATTTGTTCACTTATCAGTGTATTAAAGTATATTATATGAAGTATTTGCTTACTTCAAAGTATTTTAAAGTGTCTCAGTGTCGCTATTGTTTTTCAGAGACACTTACAGTCACGTGACCCCTGTTAGTCAGGATGGATGGATCAATCACAATCGTTCTTTGTAATTACTTATAAATTATTTTCTAATACTTTTATAGAGATTTTGGTGGTGGTTTCCATTACCAATGACGCGTACAAACATTATAGGGTACACGGCAAAGCGACAATGTTTTTTGTTTGAAAGACAGTTTTTGTTTAAATAGCGCCCTCTGTAATAAAGTCATTCGGTGTATATCAGACGTTATCCAGTGTATATGCCCAAATCACTGGTTGCAGGCATTTAATTCATGTTAGTGATGTTCTTTGAGCAGGTTTAGACAAGTTGTGGACAGCTGTGACTCCTATTGGTGCCCGTTTCGGAGTTGATTCACTCTTTTGAGCCGGATCTCTTTAATGAATTGGATGTTACAATCTCAATCTGAATCGTTCAGGCAACTGACTCGTCAACTGAATCGTTCACTGAAATGAATCAGATCTGGAACATGTCGTGATTCACTGTCCGCTTCCCGAAAACAGGATCAGGAGTGCAGCTTTATACGGGAACTAACTCAAGAAAAACCCACGATCAGCTCGTGTGATGTTCATATAACATTTTAAATACGAACAAAACTCAGGAAATGTATTGGCGGACGCTTATGATTTAGTCTCGTTTAGTTTTTGTTTGAATCTGTGGAGATAAGTTTAATTCAGAAGAGATCCAACAACACACAACAACTCAGATAATCTGCTTTAGTTTATGTGTACTGGTAAGTACTTTGAGAAGTATTGTAAAGTCTTACAATGTTTCTTGAATGATGCTTTTAGTTTCTGAATTCTGTTGAGTGATGTTTGTTTTATATCATCCTCATCCTGAAATGTAAATGGTACTGGCCATGTAATGTATAAAGTACCAAATTATACTGTGAAAAGTAGGAACATGTGGAAAATCTCTTTAAATTTCTTTAAATGTGGTGATGCTGGAGTCAGGCTGTGTCGGGGCGAGCGGCGATGTTGACTCTGATGCTGTGCTTCAGTCTTCTGTGCGGCTTCGGCCCGGTGTGTGTGATCAGACGAGCTGCAGGTGAACATCAGCATTATCTACACAACCATCATCTCTCAACACTGTGATCAATCAGTACTGTTCAGACACATCGCTTTAGGGATAGTTCACCCAAAAATGAAGATTCTGTCAGTAATTACTCTCCCTCATATTGTTCAACCCCGTAAGACCTTCGTTCATCCTCGGAACACAAATTAAGATATTTGTGATTAAATCTGAGAGCTGGATCACTCCTCCATAGGCTTCTAAGGGATTGAAACTTGTTCCCCGAAAAGTTATTAAAGACATCGTTAAAATAGTCCAAGTGACTACAGTGGCTCAATCTTACGTTTATCAGGCGACGAGAATACTTTTTGTGCGCAAAAACAAACAAAAATAACGACTTTATTTCAACTATTCATTTCCTTCTCTGTTGGCCTCGAGTCAGTTAGCGTAGTGTGATAGCGTAGTGTGACAGCGTAGTGTGATAGCGTAGTGTGATAGCGTAGTGTGACAGCGTAGTGTGACAGCGTAGTGTGATAGCGTAGTGTGACAGCGTAGTGTGACAGCGTAGTGTGATAGAGTAGTGTGATAGCGTAGTGTGATAGCGTAGTGTGATAGCGTAGTGTGACAGCGTAGTGTGACAGCGTAGTGTGACAGCGTAGTGTGACAGCGTAGTGTGACAGCGTAGTGTGATAGAGTAGTGTGATAGCGTAGTGTGATAGCGTAGTGTGATAGCGTAGTGTGATAGCGTAGTGTGACAGCGTAGTGTGACAGCGTAGTGTGACAGCGTAGTGTGATAGCGTAGTGTGACAGCGTAGTGTGACAGAGTAGTGTGATAGCGTAGTGTGATAGCGTAGTGTGATAGCGTAGTGTGATAGCGTAGTGTGATAACGTAGTGTGACAGCGTAGTGTGATAGCGTAGTGTGACAGCGTAGTGTGACAGCGTAGTGTGACAGCGTAGTGTGACAGCGTAGTGTGATAGAGTAGTGTGATAGCGTAGTGTGATAGCGTAGTGTGATAGCGTAGTGTGATAGCGTAGTGTGACAGCGTAGTGTGATAGCGTAGTGTGATTGCGTAGTGTGATAGCGTAGTGTGATAGCGTAGTGTGATAGAGTAGTGTGATAGCGTAGTGTGACAGCGTAGTGTGATAGCGTAGTGTGACAGCGTAGTGTGACAGCGTAGTGTGACAGCGTAGTGTGATAGTGTGTGATAGCGTAGTGTGACAGCGTAGTGTGACAGCGTAGTGTGACAGCGTAGTGTGACAGCGTAGTGTGACAGCGTAGTGTGATAGCGTAGTGTGATAGCGTAGTGTGACAGCGTAGTGTGACAGCGTAGTGTGATAGTGTGTGATAGCGTAGTGTGACAGCGTAGTGTGACAGCGTAGTGTGACAGCGTAGTGTGACAGCGTAGTGTGATAGAGTAGTGTGATAGCGTAGTGTGATAGCGTAGTGTGATAGCGTAGTGTGATAGCGTAGTGTGACAGCGTAGTGTGATAGCGTAGTGTGATTGCGTAGTGTGATAGCGTAGTGTGATAGCGTAGTGTGATAGAGTAGTGTGATAGCGTAGTGTGACAGCGTAGTGTGATAGCGTAGTGTGATAGCGTAGTGTGACAGCGTAGTGTGACAGCGTAGTGTGATAGTGTGTGATAGCGTAGTGTGACAGCGTAGTGTGACAGCGTAGTGTGATAGTGTGTGATAGCGTAGTGTGATAGCGTAGTGTGATAGCGTAGTGCTACGTCACACGCAGGCTCACTATTGGCCGATGCTGGTCATGTGTGTGATGATGCGTGTGACGTACAACACAGAAGCGCTGCGCTGTTACACTAGTGAACTCACTCGACGCCCACAGAGAAGGAAATCAATAGTTGAAATAAAGTCGTTATTTTAGTTTTTTGTGTGTACAAAATGTATTTAAAGGGATAGTTCGCCCAAAAATGAAAATTTAAAGTTAAAGTTTTAAATATGAATATTGTTCTTACCCGAACGCATCACTTCAGGCCTTTATTAACCCCCCGGATGATAGATGCACTTTTATCATGAATGGATGCGCTTTCATTGATTTCCAAATACATACACCCATTGGATACCATTATAAAGCTTGGAAGAGCCAGGACAATATTAATATAACTTATATAAGAATGTCATACACACCTAGGATGAGTTCAGGGTGAGTAAATCATGGGCTAATGTTCATTTTTGGGTGAACTATCCCTTTAACTGTTTAAAATGAAAGTGATATCTAAAAAAGTAAATTCTGTCATCATTTACTCTCCCTCAAGTTGTTTCAAAGCTGTGTGATTTTCTTTCTTCTGCTGAACACAAAACAAGATATTTTCAAGAAACTCCATTGACTTCCATAGTACTTCTTAGTGAAATTAAAGATATTTATCATGTCACCAAATGTTTATTTCAAATAAATGCTGTTCTTTTGAACTTTTTATTAATGAAAAGAATCCTCAAAAAATATATTACATTTGTTTGCAAATTAACAATTCAACGCCAACAATAATTGATAATTATACATTATAATTATTCATTATTATAGTATATATTTCCCCATATTTGTGCTGGGCAACTTTTAATCATTACAATACTCACATATGCATGTATATACAGTATAAATATTTATAAATAATTCATATTATATGTATTAAATATAAATATTTTATATGTAAATAATAAATTTTTCTTACATGCATGTGTGTGTGTGTATTTATATATACAAGTGAGTAAAACTACTTGAAAATACTTGAAGTGAAACTGTGTCGGTGTCCCATGATCCTCTCTGTGTGTCGGTGTCCCATGATCCATGATCCTCTCTGTGTGTCGGTGTCCCATGATCCTCTCTGTGTGTCGGTGTCCCATGATCCTCTCTGTGTGTCGGTGTCCCATGATCCATGATCCTCTCTGTGTGTCGGTGTCCCATGATCCATGATCCTCTCTGTGTGTCGGTGTCCCATGATCCTCTCCGTGTGTCGGTGTCCCATGATCCTCTCTGTGTGTCGGTGTCCCATGATCCTCTCTGTGTGTCGGTGTCCCATGATCCTCTCTGTGTGTCGGTGTCCCATGATCCTCTCTGTGTGTCGGTGTCCCATGATCCATGATCCTCTCTGTGTGTCGGTGTCCCATGATCCATGATCCTCTCTGTGTGTCGGTGTCCCATGATCCTCTCTGTGTGTCGGTGTCCCATGATCCTCTCTGTGTGTCGGTGTCCCATGATCCTCTCTGTGTGTCGGTGTCCCATGATCCTCTCTGTGTGTCGGTGTCCCATGATCCTCTCTGTGTGTCGGTGTCCCATGATCCTCTCTGTGTGTCGGTGTCCCATGATCCTCTCTGTGTGTCGGTGTCCCATGATCCTCTCTGTGTGTCGGTGTCCCATGATCCTCTCTGTGTGTCGGTGTCCCATGATCCTCTCTGTGTGTCGGTGTCCATTGATCCTCTCTGTGTGTCGGTGTCCCATGATCCTCTCTGTGTGTCGGTGTCCCATGATCCTCTCTGTGTGTCGGTGTCCCATGATCCTCTCTGTGTGTCGGTGTCCCATGATCCTCTCTGTGTGTCGGTGTCCCATGATCCTCTCTGTGTGTCCTCAGGTGTGTGGCTCGGGCTCATGAGTCTGGCCTCATGTTTGTCTGACGGTGTGTTTCTTTGCTCATGTCTGCTGGATCTGCTGCCCGGTCACCTGACCCACGCCAGAGAAACCTTCAGCCGGCTCGGCATCGCGGTCAGTCAGTCAGTCATTATTATTATTATTATTCAAAGTATGTGACTAAGTGCATTTAGAAATTGTACTGGTGAGTGTACAGTATATAGCGTTCAAAAGCCGGTCGATATGGTTTATTAATGTTTTTGAAAGAGTCTCTTCTGCTGCATTTATTTGATCAAAAATACAGTGAAATATTATTAAAATGTAAAACAGCTGTTTTCTATGTGAATATATAATAAAGTGTAATTTATTCCTGTGATCAAAGCTGAATTTTCAGCATCATTACTCCAGTATTCAGTGTCACATGATCCTTCAGAAATCACTATAATATGATGATTTGATGCTCAAGAAACATTTATGATTATTATGTCTGTGGACACTTTCCAAAATTTGGGACCAAAAATGACTCGGACACTTTGAGCTGATCATGTTTTGCTGAAGTGTTTTTTCTTTAATAACTAATGCAGCTTTTTACACCACAGACTGAACAACATGAAGCATTGCTTGGTAACTGGTTGAGCTAAACTGGTATTATCTAATTGTGTAGTTAAATTTAACAGCTGACAGATATTCAACATAATTCATGTGTGAGAGTCTAACAGAAGGACGGACAAAACCAGTCAAATATCAACTGATTTAATAACTCTGAGTTATTCTCATATTTTATTACCATTTTCTAAACTACAGCGAATAAACTGTGATAATGTGAGAAATGTTGAAGGAGTCTGAATAAATCTGGGTTTGACTGTACAAGTCAAGTCATCTTTATTTATACAGGGCTTTTTACAATAACAACACAGTGTTTCAAAGCAGCTTTACAGAGATAACAGCAGAATAATGCAACTAAGTTTATTTCCAAAAGGAAATAGCGTCACAGTCCAGATTAAAGGGATACTCCACTTTTTTTGGAAAAAGGCTCATTTTACATCTCCCCCAGAGTTAAACTGTTGAGTTGTACCGCTTTTGAATCCATTCAGCCGATCTCCGGTTCTGGTGGTACCACTTTTAGCATAGCTTAGCATACATCATTGAAGTGGACAAGACCATTAGCATTTAACACAAAAAAAAGACCAAAGTGTCAATCAAGAAACTTTACCGCTGTACCATGAGTGCAGGCGCAATGATATGACGCAGCGCCTGAAAATAGGCTACCTTCCGTCAGATGCGCTCCGTCATATCATTACGCCTGCTGCACTCATGGTACGGCGGTAAAGTTTCTTGATTATTACGCAGGAATGAGAGTATAGTTCCTAGCCATATCAGCCTAGAAAATCGCAACTTTACATTTTCCGTCGGTCTTAGTGCACGATGTAACTACAGAAGAGTCAAGTTTTAAATAGGAAAAATATCGAAACACTTTGGTCATTTTTTTTGAGAAATGCTAATGGTCCTGTCCACTTCAATGATGTATGCTAAGCTATGCTAAAAGTGGTACCGCCAGAACCGGAGATCGCCTGAATGGATTCAAAAACGGCAAAACTCAACAGTGTAACTCTGGGGGAGATGTAAAATGAGCCTGTTTCCAAAAAAGTGGAGGAACCCTTTAAGTAAGTTCAGTCATGGTTCATTTTTGTTGTAAAAAAGTTATTAATTTAGTTCATTTATATAGATATATATATAGCCGCTCTGGTCCAGCTCAGTTCTCATATAATGGGGTCAATGCAGGAGATCAATAATATTGTTGATATTAAATGGAATGAATAAATAGTGTGACGGCATGAGAGCTTCAGGATCTTTAGTGTGTGCAAGTTTCCACAAACGAGTGCAAGCACATCCGTGCGAGAGCATCAGCATTTCCCTCGTCCGGGCCTGTAGACAACAGAAGTGTTAAAAACATCCAGTTATTCTGCCATTGCTCTCCTTATTCCAGGCCATACATTGCAGTGGTGCATGATCTGTCATTAATATAAATTCCCCAGTACATCTAGTGCCCATTTAACAGCTAGTAGTGGTCAATAGGGCCGTCACTTTTGTGAAAAAAATCCGGTTCGGTTTTTGAGACATATGTGTTCATTGAACCGATTGTAAAATAGATTTTTCCATGTCTATAGACGTTTCCATTTTCATCACCAAATATTGGCAAATCCACGGACAACTAACAGGCATTAGGACGAACGTAAAGAGGGCGCTTGAGTCAGCAATATTTCTGATGATTTATTGGCGTGAAGTTTTTTGCACAATGACAAACAGGAGTGCAACATTCAAGGATTGAAATTAACACCCGCCAAATTCGGATAAAAATGAACTTTGGCGGGTAACGCTGTCATATCATGAGCCAATTTGTCGTGTTTCTATGTTTACTCACTTTGCTGGGGAAGTTCGTGTAAGCCAAATCTGCGTGGATTTAGCGCAAATATGCAACTTGTGAGTCCGCATGATATATTAAATACAGCGTATTGTGCAGAATCTGCGCATTTCTGGCTTGCTTGAAAACACTCGTCACTGCGCAACAAATAACGGCGCGCTTGTTCACGTGCATTAAAGTAATAGCGAATATTAAAAAGCATTTGGTTAACAGAAAAGACATTGTTATTTTCCAACATCCTACATGTTCTGTGCACTGTATTGATCTGTCTACCTAAAACACATATTTGGTAAAAAAAAAAGGCAGTTAAAATCGATTCCCTATTTTCGTTTTCGAAACTTGTGTTGGTTGGTCCGATCGATTGTGCAATCGATTTTCGAACGTAAAGTGACGGCCCTAGTGGTCAACCGGTCATTAGTGTACGATCTCTGTCACTCATATCTAATACTTGTTAGACAGAACTGGTAAACAAAGAAAGTAAATGGTATGCGAAAAAGTAAAGCGTTTGCTTTTATATTATTTGTAACAGAAAAGGCAAACAATCAGGCTAAAATTCAGCAAATGCGCATCTACATAATTTAAACAAATCTCTGAACATCTAATAAACTTTTAATTTCACAAACCCAGCTGGAGTTTCACTCTTCCTCGAGTCGTGAGTAGTGTTAATGCAGATGTACAGCTGTCACCATCCACACATGCACGTGGAACTGGGTTTCTAGTGAGTATCTTGACTGATACAGGGAATGTCATGGCTTGGAACTCAGAGTTTCCCAATAAAGCAGCAAAAAGGTTCTTCTTCAGGCCACTTGAAGACTCAGCCGTCGGCATAGGCTCGTCTGTCTGATTGCATTGCCATGAAATGTGTCCTACTTCCCCACACTTGTCACACGTTCTCAGGCCACATCCTCACGTAGCAAGAGCTTTCCCAATCCGATCTTTTTTTTTCCTCGTTCTAAATTTTTTCCGTAAATATGGCGTCGTCTCAAGAAATATATGCGTACACACGAAACTACTGAAACCGACTTAAAACGGTGTGGTGTACATGCCAGACCAGTATGTGGCGCTTTAATTCTGCCACAGAGATACACTAAACAAGGAGAAGAAGATTTGGAGCATGCGCATAACCTCGCGCGCTCTATACGAACCCAACACGACAGCGAGGTCAGACGAAGATTGCTCACCGTAGTAGCAGAGGAGCAGAAGATATTGGCTAATAGGCTTAGTAGCTTCTGCTGCGCGATCACAAGCATATAGTCCGCCACTGTTGTTGCTGTTACGTGTGACGTAGCGGTGTGTGACTAATGCTGAAACGTGATGTGATGACATCATTGTTTCACAAAATGTACGGATTGGCCGTACACACGAAAACACAACAGTGTCGGTTCCAGATTTATCCACTCTGGGACCCGGTTTCAAAAAATAGTGTTTTCAGTGTCCCAAAACGCCGTATCCGCCTGGACAAAACCCAAAGACAATACAAAATTTGTACATATACATCTAAACACATCTCCGCGTGGACAGGGCCTCAGTTTATACAATGTGGTTTCCACTGAGGATTCTTGCTGGGCCTTTCCCCTGGACTAGTGGACTAGTGGACTAGTGGACTAGTGGAGTAGTGGACTAGTGGAGTAGTGGACTAGTGGAGTAGTGGACTAGTGGAGTAGTGGACTAGTGGAGTAGTGGACTAGTGGAGTAGTGGACTAGAGTAGTAGTGGTGTAGTGGACTATCGGAGTAGTGGACTAGTGGAGTAGTGGACTAGTGGAGTAGTGGACTGGTGGAGTAGTGGACTAGAGTAGTAGTGGACTAGAGCAGTAGTGGACTAGAGTAGTAGTGGACTAGAGTAGTAGTGGACTAGAGTAGTAGTGGTGTAGTGGACTATCGGAGTAGTGGACTAGTGGAGTAGTGGACTAGAGTAGTAGTGGACTAGTGGAGTAGTGGACTAGTGGAATAGTGGAGGAGTGGAGTAGTGGAATAGTGGAGTAGTGGAATAGTGGAGTAGTGGAGTAGTGGACTAGTGGAGTAGTGGAATAGTGGAGTAGTGTAATAGTGGAGTAGTGGAATAGTGGAGTAGTGGACAAGAGTAGTAGTGGACTAGTGTAATAGTGGAGTAGTGGAGAAGTGGACTAGAGGAGTAGTGGACTAGAGTAGTAGTGGACTAGTGGAATAGTGGACTAGTGGAGTAGTGGACTAGAGTAGTAGTGGACTAGAGTAGTAGTGGACTAGAGTAGTAGTGGACTAGAGTAGTAGTGGACTAGAGGAGTAGTGGAGTAGTGGACTAGAGGAGTAGTGGAGTAGTGGACTAGAGTAGTAGTGGAGTAGTGGACTAGAGGAGTAGTGGACTAGTGGAGTAGTGGACTAGAGTAGTAGTGGACTAGAGTAGTAGTGGAGTAGTGGACTAGAGGAGTAGTGGACTAGTGGAGTATTGGAGTAGTGGACTAGAGTAGTAGTGGAGTAGTGGACTAGAGTAGTAGTGGACTAGAGTAGTAGTGGACTAGAGTAGTAGTGGACTAGAGTAGTAGTGGACTAGAGGAGTAGTGGAGTAGTGGAGTAGTGGACTAGAGTAGTAGTGGAGTAGTGGACTAGAGGAGTAGTGGACTAGTGGAGTAGTGGACTAGAGTAGTAGTGGAGTAGTGGACTAGAGGAGTAGTGGACTAGTGGAGTAGTGGAGTAGGGGCTCTGGGGACGGGGCTGCACACTGTTGGGAACCGTGAGTTCAGCGTTTCTGCACTGGATTGGTATCTTTCAACTTCTATCATTTCTTGGGGTGAGTGTTATGTGTGAGTGTTCTAATCTGTATGTCATTGCAGTTTCCTGGTAGATCACCTGCAATCAACCGGTTAATTGGTGTCACCTGACGGGAGCTACTTAAATCTAGGACGCATGCTCTTGCTCTTGCTCTCTCTATCTCGTCTTGCAGCCGGCAGAGCAGTAGCAGTGTTTTTGCTTCTATAGTCCCCTTTTCCTTTTTATATTAAATAAACTTTATTTAATTGGCAGACTTCTGTCTTTGTGTCCTTTATGTTGCATCCCTAGAGCCAGGGTTGTAACATAATGGGGGCTCGTCCAATTTGGTTAGTTTTTTTTTTGATATTTTTGGGACTGTTTTTGTTTATTCCCTTTGATTGAGATCATTTGGTGAGTATGGTTGTTTGAGTATTTTTGAGTATATGCATGAGTTTTCCCGGTTAGGAAGGGTGAGAGTTCCAGCTGGGTTGATTACTCAATCCTTCCATCGGTTCACTCTTTTGTTATTTTTTCTTTTTTGTTTTCGAGGTTTTTCTGGGTGGAGACTTGTTCTCTGTCGGGGGTAAGCATTTCAGAACTGTGACCATTGATATATTGGTTCACAGTTGCTGAGGTTTTGCTTTTAAAGTCGCCTTGTGCCCGGTACACCTCAGAAGATAGATAGGAATTAGAAGTGTTAGGCAGGTATCCGGGTGTATCTCATGTGTTTTGTATTGTGTTTGAGCTCAGCAACCATGCTCACTTTTTTTGAAGGAAGTGAAAGAGGAATACTTAAGTTAGGTGAATTAAAAAATTTGTTTTGAGGTACTGTATTGTTTATTTAGTCCATGATCCTAACTTTAGTGTGTTAGTAATGTTTGTGTGAAGTTCCTTTGTGGACTTTAGTGTAGACTAATGCCCAGTATTGCCTTTAGATATTCGTGATTGCTTGGGGTGAGTAATCTTCTATGTTTGGGTTAGTTCTACTTCTGGTTAAAGCTTTAAAAGCTTTGTTTGAGACCATTTTTGCTGTTTTGTCATTTTTTTAGCAGTGTGTAATTGGACCTGTGTCGGCTGAACTTCTGTGTAGGAAGTAGTGTTACTAAAGTGTAGTTAGTGTTGAGTTTAGTAATGGCTTCTTTAGAAGACTTCCTAAAGGAACCTTCAGAAGAGTTACTTGAGTTTTTTACAAAGGATCAACTTTTGCAGTTGTCCTCTATTATTAAGATATTCCCATCACAAGTAGTGAGAAGCGACTGAAGCATAGTGTGAAGGAAATCATTAGAAGTGTTTTGATTGACAATGGTGTCTTAAAAGTTAAGCAGGTTTCCCCACAATCCATGACTGCTCCTTTGTCTGAAGCTGCAATTGAGCTTAGGCTCAGAGAGCTAGCTTTCCAGGAGAAACAGCTAGAGGTTAATGCGAAACTAAGAGAGAAACAAATGTATCTTGAACACAAACGGTCTCTTAAAGAGTTGGAATTAAAAGCTGCTACTTTAACTCCAAGAGGTGATGTTTCTTCATTTGATGTTGGTAGACACATTAAGTTAGTACCTCCTTTTTCTGAGAAAGATATGACCGAAATTTTTCTCATTTTGAACGGGTGGCAATTACATCAAAGTGGCCTAGAATCGTGTAGACTTTGCTTTTACAAAGTATCTTGATGGGTAAAGCTCAGGAAGCTTATTCCGCTCTTAGCCTAGAGAAGAGTGCTAATTATGATGAGGTTAAAGCAGCTGTATTGAAGGCATATGAGCTGGTTCCTGAAGCTTACCGCCAGCGTTTTCGAAGTTGTGCCAAATTTACTCACGATACTTATGTTGAGTTTGCAAAACAGAAGGAGAATCTGTTTGATCGGTGGTGTATATCTCAGGAGGTGGAAAGTAAGGAACATCTTAGGCAACTCATTTTGCTTGAATTTAAAAACTGTCTGCCTGATGTAGTGTCTGTTTATTTGAACGAGCAGAAAGCAGTGACCTTAGAACAAGCTGCAATCTTGGCAGATGAGTTTGTTTTAACCCATAAGGTACATTTTGGTGACAAACAAGCTGAGGTTCAGGAGCAGATTAAGCACAATAGGTCTCGGTTTGTAAAGTCTGTGCCTTTTGCCTCATCACTTGCCAATAAAATGACTAATGATGGTTTGATTTCAGAAATGGCTTGTTTTTACTGTAAGACACCAGGCCATTATATTGCAGATTGTCCTGTTCTAAGTAAAAAACAGAAATCTGCAAAGACTGTAGCATTTGTAAGTCCTGTGCCAAGCCTTCCTTTGGCATCTTCAGTTGTTGATGTTTCATGCAAGACAGGGGAGTTAGCTGGCTCATCATCATTTTTGATGGATGGTTCTGTGTATCTGTCTTCTGACCCTGAACATAGGCAAGCTATCAAGATCTGGAGAGATACAGGAGCTTTTCAATCTGTGATTTTACGTGATGTCTTGCCCTTCAATGAAAAGTCAGCTCAAGATTCAGAGGTAATTGTTAAAGGTTTTGGTGGAGGATTTCTGTCTATGCCTTTACATAGAATTAATCTCCAATCAGATTTAATCTCTGGGGATGTGGTTGTTGCATTTTGTTCTCAGATTCCCATAGATGGTGTGTCCTTTATTCTAGGAGATGATTTAGCTGGTGGGAAAGTGCTAGCTGTCTCTGAAGTAACCTCTACTGTTCTCAAGTCAGATAGTCCAGATGAACTTGAATTGGCATTGGCATTTCCAGAAATTTTTCCTGTTTGTGCAACTACTCGTGGCATGTCGGCTAAGAGGCAGGTTGAAGACAAATCTTCCAGCATTCAATCTGTGATACCACTTTATGATACTTTCATGGTCTGAGGTGACATGAACTTGACAGGAAGTGGAAAAATGTTACCATCTTGTGAACCGTTAATACTTGAGCAAAAACAAGACCCCACTTTGTCACCCATGTTTGAAGATTTAGTGTCTGATGAAGTACTATCAAATGCTGCTTCTGGCCATTTTGTTAGTGATGGTGTTTTGATGAGAAAGTGGACAGACCCAAAAATACCATGTGAGGATAACTGGTGTAGTGTATTTCAAGTGGAGGTTCCAGAAGTTTATCGATCTTACCTATTGTATCTCGCCCATGATCATTGTCTGTCTGGCCACTTGGGGGTCAGGAAAACTTTGGTCATGTGTTTTGTTCAGGAGACCAAGTGTTGGTGCTCTTACCAATACTGGGTTCTGCGTTGCAGGCTCAATATAGTGGTCCGTATACTACTGATCGGAAAGTTGGTGAGTGAAACTACTTGGTTAAGACTCCAGAACGTAAAAGGAAAACCCGAATGTGCCATGTGAATTTACTTAAGCCTTACTTCGACCCTAACCAAACTGCCTCTACAGGGGTCAAGGCCTTGGCTCCACTGAGTGTTCCATCTACTGAGACAGGAGAAGGAAGTGTTGCTGTCTCTGAGATTGCTCAGAGTAGATGGCCAATTTCTAAAATTCTGGCTGATTTAGACATTCATTTGTCGTATCTAAATCTTTCTGAGCGCTCGGATGTTATTCAGTTAATTGGTCAATATTTGGCCTTGTTTTCTGATGTTTCATCTTGTACCAATGTGCTAGAGCATGACATTGATGTAGCCAAGCTGTATGACATTGATGTAGGCCAAGCTAACCCTATTAAGCAGCACCCGTATAGGGTGAATCCTGTTAAACGCCAGATTTTGCGAAAAGGGGTAGGATAATGTTTTGGCGGATGCTTTGGCAAGGTCGTAAGTCCTTGTGTTTGTTTATATTTCATGCACTTGTTGACTTTGCCATAGGATTCTATAGCAATGTTTTAAGGGTGGGAGTGTTATGTGTGAGTGTTCTAATCTGTATGTCATTGCAGTTTCCCTGGTAGATCACCTGCAATCAACCGGTTAATTGGTGTCACCTGACGGGAGCTACTTAAATCTAGGACGCATGCTCTTGCTCTCTCTCTCGTCTTGCATCCGGCAGAGCAGTAGCAGTGTTTTTGCTTCTATAGTCCCCTTTTCCTTTTTATATTAAATAAACTTTGTTTAATTGGCAGACTTCTGTCTTTGTGTCCTTTATGTTGCATCCCTAGAGCCAGGGTTGTAACAGTGAACTTACTAGCGCTGTCGCGGTGAAGGAATTTCCCTTGCGGTAATTTTGAATGGCTAAATAGCGCGATATATGCGGTATTATCGCCATTTATTTATTTATTATAAATAAGTGTTACGACGTGGTCGGCATGCACAGAAACGAGGACATTTTAAGTAACCAATGTAACCGAAACTAAACCGCGTCTATGCGCATTCAAAACTGTCACTCAGCGAATCGTTACGACAACGGACTGACTTTGAGTGAGTCATTACCGTTCATTCAACGAACATGTTCAAAATCGCTGATTCCTTAAAAGATAGATGAAACGAGGTGTTAATTATTTTTTAACTTTGAGCTCCACTTTTCAAGGCTCAGCTGACGCATGTGTAACGCTGAAGCTGACGCTTCATTTAATAGAGACCAATGGCGTTGATTCGATGCAGGACTCACTGACTTTTTTTCCCACGGCTTCCTCGTGCTGTTGATGTGAGGCCATTCATGGTAAATACCCTTAAACGTTAAAAGGGTGATATGACAAATATTTTGCATTCCTTGGACACGCCAACCTTTTCACGAATATATATTTGTGTTCCACGAAGCCTCTGGACAAATCACCATTATAAACAGTCTTGTGATCATTATTAACTTATTTACCAGTCAATACACATGGCACGAAGTTCAAAACAAGAAGGGTATAGCCTTATGAAAAAAGAAAACACGTGAATATCGCGGTTGCTGCGGTTACTAGCACTCCTACGCAGTTAGCCTGCCAGTAGCGCGGTATACTGACAGACAAATGGTTTAGCATCAGGGGTTGGGGCTTTTACAAATCTGTCCATCACCAAGGAATCAACAACTTCTATTGCTGAGCACCAACCAGGCTCATTTCTTATCCAGACGCATTAATCTGTGCATCTGTGTACATGCTGGCTGCTCTTTCTTGATGAATTGCATCATGCATGGGACCTTTGGGAATTCTGTAAGACCACTACAACTTAATATTTCTTTAAGGAGTCATAACTATTGGCCAATGTTGGGTCTAGATCTAGAAAGGCTTTCTGTGACTCTCCAGATAAAAATGGTGCCAACATTTTGGCCTATTGATCTTTTGGCCATCATTGTGAGGTCCATATGTGACCGCATGAGAGGTTCAGGATCTTTAGTCTGTGCAAGTTCCCAGTAAACACCGCTTCAACAGTCTCTTCAGTGTGCAGGTGTGTTTAATAATCAAACAAAAAGGTTTACAACTTAAATCTCTTCAGCTCAAAACAACTTAATCTTCTTACATGTCCTTTCCCCAGCCACACACACAATCAACAGTTTCTCACACACACTATTAGAGCCTGGTGCCGGTCTCGTTAGCTGATGCTGTACTCTCAGAGCCTGGGTTTTGTAGTCCTTAACAGCCGGCCATCTTGGTCCAGTCATCTGAGGGCAATGTGTCTGCCCTCTAGAACACGCCCTCCCATGATTCCACAAAAGATAATAAAAATGCCAATGTTGAGGGTTTAATTTGTAAACCTTTGTTCTCTATTACCACTAAAGGAGGAGTTAACAAGTTCTCCGATGTTAAACATGATTAATGAGAGTCTCTGTCTTTGCAGCTTCATTTCCCGCTGGCCGAGTTCATCGTGTCCATGGGATTCCTTATGGTGTTCGTGTCGGAGCAGATGCTGCTGGCGTTCCGAGATCCGACGGGCGACGGATCCATCGAGAAACAGGCACTCATAGACCCTCACATGACCCAGAGTCTGGATTCTCCCGGTCATTCCCATCGTCTCTCCTGGAGCGACGGATCCCTCGAGAAACAGGCACTCATAGACCCTCACATGACCCAGAGTCTGGATTCTCCCGGTCATTCCCATCGTCTCTCCTGGAGCGACGGATCCCTCGAGAAACAGGCACTCATAGACCCTCACATGACCCAGAGTCGGGATTCTCCCGGTCATTCCCATCGTCTCTCCTGGAGCGACGGATCCCTCGAGAAACAGGCACTCATAGACCCTCACATGACCCAGAGTCGGGATTCTCCCGGTCATTCCCATCGTCTCTCCTGGAGCGACGGATCCGCTTCTCCGGAGCACATGGGTCTGCGTGTGTTTCTCCTGGTGTTCTGCCTGTGTGTGTGTGCTCTGGTCGAGGGTCTGAGCGCCGGATCCCAACCGGATCCCGAACTAATCCCGCAGGTTTGTGTGACGCTGTTTCTCCGGCAGGGAATCATGGCGTTTAGTCTCTCCGTACGGATGAGCCACTGCGGTCTCCGTCAGGCCGTGGCGTCTGGATGCCTCTTTCTGTTCTCCCTCTCCTGTCCGGTGGGAATTGGGATCGGGATGGGAATGGTCGGCATGAATCACAGCGCTCCGGGTCAGCTGGTCCGATGTGCCGTCGAGGGTCTGGCGTCTGGGATCTTCATCTACATCTCCGTCGCTGGACTGCTGTGGCAGGAATCGGCCTCTCCGAAACATCGCATCCATAAAGTCACGTTCCTGCTCACGGGATTTGCTCTGGTTACTGCCGTTCTGTTCTGTAAAGTCTGATCGGAGCACTTGGATCAGAAAATGTGCTTTAAAGATGCTGAATGTAGCTTTTTCACTCTACTAAAGCATAAAATACTATAATATGTTTGCATATATTTAGGAAAATGCTAAGTTCATATACTTGTTTCTCTGAAAAACACTTCTACAGCCAGTTATTTGACTTATTTTTTTACACATTCCGTGTCGTCTGTCTGTTTTTGTTTTGGTCTGTGTGACTCCGCCCACTGCCAGTTCAGCCAATAGTATTTGACACCCCGGGATGCCAGTTCACAGAAAACACAGCGTATTGCAGCAAACAAACCGGGTCAGAGATTGCAGATTCTACCCATCCAAAAAAGTTTTGGAATTTAAAAATCTCCATGAACGAGAGCATATTAAAACACGGATAAATAAACTCATCAACTTACAGTGTGTAAGTCTCCTAGCTCGTTCCTGTTGCGTGTCCTCAAACTGGCAACCCTCCTGAGCGTCGAGTCTGAGGAGGCGGGGAAACAACGATTTCTGATATTTTGAATTTGGACTGCAGTACCTATTTCCACCACTAGCTTTCAGTCTTACAGACTGCACCTTTAAATACACAAAATTTCAATATAATGAGAA
This sequence comes from Siphateles boraxobius, assembly GCF_051911475.1. Taxonomy (NCBI): domain Eukaryota; kingdom Metazoa; phylum Chordata; class Actinopteri; order Cypriniformes; family Leuciscidae; genus Siphateles; species Siphateles boraxobius. The sequence continues at coordinate 2,375,651 of NW_027508741.1, read as the reverse complement.
AGCATTCGTTTTTTTACTGGAGCTCAGGCGGTGAATAAAGTCTTCATAGATGTTTTTTACATTTTCTGCTGTTTGCTTCAGTTTAACTCTCTATTAGGCAGTTTTATATTAATCTAGGCTATTATACAAAGTGCTACAGTATTTTTACACATATGATCAGATTCTGTATTCCTGCAGAACACACACAACTGTATTATCAGATGAATGTCAGAATGATACAAACATCTGATTCCATGTGTCACAACAGATGGTGTAGAATCAATAATAATGTGTGAGCTGTTTTTTAGTGTTTGTTTGTGTGTGTGTGCGTTGTGTTTTGTTCAGTTGTGAACACAAAATTAAAGAGCTTTATTGGCATGGCTGTAAATGACACAATATTTTCAAAGCAAAGCCCTGGAAAATATGCTACCTTAAAAGTCATTACAGGGTTTTTAAAGTCTGCCTGTGGTGAAAATCCATCTTTTAAAGTTGTTTATATGTCTATGTGGTGTTTTTAATATGCTTTAAGACAAACCATGTGTAAATTCATAAGTCGACAGCATTGCTGAGTATTTTCTCCTTAAAACTGCAGTGAACCAAAGACAGTCTCAAAAACACGGTTTGAAATCGCTGACGTCACAAACTACCTTGTAACCAATCAGATCAACGTGTGATCGTCAACGAGTGGATCTCTGAGTGAGTGAGTGGAGGCGGGGCTCATTTGCATATTCATAGAACCGCGTATATGCCAATACTAAATGAGGCAAGGGTGTAGAGTTACATTCAAGCTATTTGAAGACATGAAGAATCTTTTTTCAAGGAAAAAACTCTTAAATATGTCAGTTTTAAGGGATACAATTATTGACGGGGACTTAAAAAAATTACTCACAACAAATAGCAGTTTCTACCCAATAAAATATTTTAGAGCTTGACATGTGGAAAATGTAAATTCATTATAATAATGTTCCTAAATTTATAAGATTTCATTAACTCCCATAACTCCCACTCTTTTTAGGTCTAGAAATAATTTTATATAAATAATACTTTTTTTAGTAAGAAATAAAAATGAACAAAAATAAAAACAAAGAAAAGGAAACGCTTAAAATATTTACATAAGTAAATGCAAAATTAAAATAAAAAATTTACTAAAATAATTTCATGCAAAGTTAAAATAAATTATTTAAAATGAAAAACAACCTAAAACCTAAACCATAAAAATGGTTTTTAAAAATCTAAATAAAAACTGTCACAAACTTAAATAATAAAAAGTAATGTTAAAGGTAATAATTTTTAATAAAAAGAATACAAATTTCAATTTAATTAAATAATAAAATGTTAAAACGCCATTTTCAATACTAGTTGTGCTGTAAGTCCGTCAGTGTTGGTGTGTGTGTGTGTTGAGTTTGAATGTTAAAATGTAGGTGTGTGTGTTGAGTTTGAGTGTTAAAATGTAGGTGTGTGTGTTGAGTTTGAATGTTGTGTGTGTACAGTCAGTGTGTGTACAGTGTGTGTGCGCGCGTGTAAGTCTCGCTCGTGCCCCTAGAGGGCTCGTCTGTCTCTCTCAGTCAGTAAGTGTGTGTATGTCGGTTCTGTATGTGAGTTCGGGGTTCGAGCATCATCATGTCCTCCGCGGGATCATGCGGACCGGCACCGGGACCGAATAACGGCGGTTCTGTTCCCTCAAACCCGCGAAAGTTCAGCGAGAAGATCGCGCTCCACACGCAGAGACAGGCTGAGGAGACCGCGGCGTTCCAGCAGGTCATGATGGACCTCACCTCCACCCGGGTAAAACACACACACACACACACACTCACGGGAACCGGATCGCGGTTCCGACGTTCCCGCTGAAAAGCGTCAATGCCGTGTTTTACTCTCGTCTCGTGAGCGCGCTCGGCGGCTGGCAGGAGCGCGCGCGAGCAGGTAATAGCGCGCTAGCTAACGGAAGCTAACGACAATAACGCTGTTATCATGAAAATGGAATAAAGGAAAGACGTCGAAGAGACTTTAATTATATGGTAGATGTCAGAAGAGGCATTTTGACGGTAAACGACATTAAAAGAACGTTAAATGCGTTTGTGAGTTTGATTAGTCTGTCAGACAGGAAGCGGTTAGCAGCAGATTAGCATGACACACACACACACACACACACACACACACATCAATCTCAGTGTATTCGTCTAAACATCAGAAATGAAATCAGCTGTACAGTCTGATGTCTAATTCACTTTATTTAAGTTCACTGCCAGAATGTGAATTGGTATTTTTTGGACATGTACCATGGTAACTGACTAACTGTGTGTCTCTGTGTGTGTGTGTGTGTGTGTGTGTGAGATGTCACATTGATAACTCTGTCTGTCAGAGCTGGTTCAGTGAAGCTGATGTGACCTTTACACCTTCACCTCATCACCATCATCTGAATAATTTCAGACATTTTTATCTTTGTGTCTTTATTTTTTATTTTAATTAAACATTTTTATAATTGAAGTTTCAGAAAGTGATTATTTAGATTTATTTTATTTTTAAATGATTTGTTTTAGTTTGACATTTTTATGGTTTAAGTTTGCAAATGTTTTTTTTATTTAGTTTTTAATTCTAAATGTAAATATATTTTAATCTTGTATTTTATGATGAATTATTACACATTTAGTAAAAAATAAAAACAAAAACTTACTAAAATAATTGTATCATAAAATGCTTCATTAAAATGAATAATTTAAAATGAAAAACTATCAATCAATTTATTTTTTATTTATTCAGATGATCGATCTCCACCGGTGAGGTCAAAGTGCAAAGGTCATCTAATGATCAGGGCTGGCCAAGGGTTAGAGCCCAGGTCATGATTGTTAGTTTATTATTATTATGATTTAATAGTAAGTGTTTTAAATCGTCTCATCGACGCGTCGTCTCTCAGGCACAATGATGCTCTTGTCATGTGTTGGCGAGGGTCAAAGGTCACAGATCACGCTCAGATCTCCTGTGGCAAGGCTTGACCTGCGTCTCAATGTCTGGATTTGCGAAGTGTGTATCCGTGCGCACTATAACAGCTGATATTACCCACAACCCACTGCACTTTGGAGGAGGAACTACAAACACGAGTAAAAAACTACAAACATGGCGGATGTGCGCGACCGACGGTGAGAGGTTTAGATAACGGTTTGAGTGACTCATCAAA
>NW_027508741.1:2337500-2370000 GCF_051911475.1 Siphateles boraxobius | reverse complement strand
GATTAGGTTGACCTCTGACCCCTGACCCTGAAACATGCTCTTTTGCTCATGCGTGTGTAAACATGTTTCATCTTCAGCACTGGAGAGTTGATGTTTACAGTATCTTTACCATATTGCTTCACACTGTATATTTAACCCAGGGTTAAACAGACGTTAAACCTTATTTAAGCAGCAGGAAATGCCTCGGATTGTTGATCCGGTTTTGCAGCGATTCCCAAACTTGTTCTGTCAGCCGAACCCATTTGACCTAAAATGATTTTTTCAAGAACCACCTGAGATTTATTTCAATAATTTAACAACACGTTCCCGTTTACAGTTCTCTGATGTGCCTAAATGGTCACATCACAACACATAAAATATTTAATCTTTTTTAGTAAGTGTTTAATTTTGAATGTTTTTATTTGTAAAATATTTACATATTTTACTTTTTATTTCATTCATTTTTATTAATTGTTTTATTATGTTTGTTTTTTAAAATATTAATTTTAATTTGCCATTTAACGATTTGATTAACTGTAGTAAGTCCTTTTTTTTTTTTTTTTTTTCCTTTATTTATTTTTAAACAGGGACAATGCAAAATATACATTAACCTTAAGAGGAGAGATGCATTTTACCAGGTTATAGCACTTGTGCTAATTTTCACCTGTAGTCCCTGGGCAGGCTGATGTCAACAGATACACATATTAATAAAATCATTCCTCTCAAAAACAGCACAAAAAAACACAATAAAAGAAGAAGAAAAAGAGTCACACCCTTCATTCATTCTTCAACATTCATTTACAAATACCCTCTCACATACACGTCAATTACAATACATTATGCAAGCATGTTTGTTTTAAAAGAAGCCATTTTTTGGCCCGGTCTGAAAAAGTGCTAAAATGTACACATGTGGTCAGCTCCGTTGGCAACTGATTCCATTGTCTGATGGCCACACATGAGAAAGCTGAGCTGCCGAATGCTGTTTTACACTGAGGAATACTACACTCGCCCCGGACAGTGGATCGAGTGACTCTAGTTGCAATTTCTGAGCTCAGTGAAATAAACCTTTTTAACGGAGGGCCTGCAGTACCATTTATTATCTTAAACAAAAGACAGATATTTGAATATATGACTGTATTTTCAAAACTTAAAATACTATGTTTTTTAAGAATATGACAATGATGAAACAACCTAGATTTCTTGTCATGAATCTTAAGAGATCTTTTGTACAATGATTCCAGGGACCTTAGTGCTGTTTTACATGCTTGTGACCAACTCGTCATGCAGTATCGAAAGTGCGGAATTATCATCGCATTCAGATATAAATTAGATGCATCTATGGTCAAAGAGTTCCTAATATATCTAAAATGTGCTATGTTCATTTTCAACGTGTTGGTTATCTTTTTAATATGTTTTTTAAAATTTAAATTTGGGTCAAGAATGACTCCTAAATATTTAATTTGGTCAACCCTTGAAATTTCCTGACCCTCAATAATAATTTTTGGTTCAGTTTTACATAGCGAGGACTTGCGGCGGTTTGTGAAAAACATAGAAACTGTTTTGTCAACATTCAAAGTTAAGTGAGATTTTTTTAGCCAAATGGAGATATTTTTCATTTCCTCAGTTAACTTTCGAGCAACATCCATAACAGTTTTGCCATGAATATACACCACTGTGTCATCAGCATACATTATCATTTTAGCATTAATACACACAGACGGAAAATCATTAATATAAAGAGAAAACAACAAGGGCCCTAATATAGAGCCCTGAGGCACACCCATAGTGCATGCTTGTAAGGGAGATGATACATTATTTATTGATACACACTGTTGCCTTGCACTAAGAAAAGATTTAATCCAATTTATTGTACTTATACTAATAGAGAAATGTGTTAATTTATCCATTAGTAGTTCATGGTTTACTGTATCGAAAGCCCTACGCAAGTCAAGAAAGATCGCCCCTACAACACCTCCACTATCCAAACTTGATTTTATTTCTTCTATTAAGTAGCAACATGCTGTCTCCGTTGAGTATCGTTTTCTGAAACCAAACTGGAGAGGATGTAATGCAGTATTGCAATCAAGATGTTCCACTAACTGTGCTGCAACTACTTTTTCAAAGACTTTGGAGATAGTAGGAAGAATGCTTATAGGTCGATAGTTAGAGACCTGGAGCTTGTCTCCTGACTTGTGTATAGGCTTTACTATAGCTGTTTTCAAAGATGTGGGGAAGATACTTTCATTTATAGACTGATTTATAACTTTAGTTAACACTGGAGTTAAAATTTCCTTGTGCTCTTTTAAAAACACAGAATCAATGGAAAAAATGTCTTTAGATTTACTATTATTTATGTGTGATATTACTTTCAAAACTGTCCTTTCATCTACATGAGACAATTTAAAGAATGACTCATCACAATTAAAGTTATATATACAAATTGGTTTCGGGAACATATCTGCCAGATCCCGCACCGAATTTAAAAAATAATCATTAAAATGTGTTGCCACCTCTATATTATCATTTTGAATAACTCCATTTATTTTAAGTTGTACATGATCACAATTTGTTTTTTCTTTACCAAGTAATTTGTCCATACTTTTCCAGAGAAGTTTACTATTGCCTTTTGCGTCTTTAATCATATTTAGATAGAAGTTTGCCTTGGCTTTTCGAAGCTGCGAGGTAACCTTGTTCCTTAGACTTTTATATACATAATGATCAGTGGTCAATTTTGATTTAAGAAAGGTTTTAAGTGCCAGGTCTCTCTGCTTCATTAGATCCCAGAGAGAGTTACCAAACCATGGCAATTTCTTTTTATTAGTTTTATTTCTCTTTAATTCTGTATATTTAGTAACGGTCTCCTGTAAAGTTAAGGTAATATTATTACATGTATACTCACAGCCTTTACTGTCAACTTTACACTCCCAATCAATTTCATTTAAATCATTCATCAGTGCAATTTGATTTCTCTTAGGAATATGAAGAATTTTACTTTGATTTTTTAATTGCTGTTTGTCCCTATTCCTGGATTTATTTATTTTTCTAGCAACTAGAGTAAGGTTGTGATCTGACAAACCTGTTATTAAATTATATGTTTTGGTAACCCTATCTGGTTTATTTGTAAATATGAGATCAATCAAAGTTTGAGTTTTTTTTGTTAGTCTAGTTGGCTTGTTTATCATTTGAGTCATTTGTACCGAGTTTGTAATATCCTTAAGTTTTTTCTTTCTTATTTTATCAAGCCAGTTTATATTCAGATCACCCATTAACAGAGTTTCTTTTCTTTCATATTTTTTAAGTATTTCAGCTAAGCCAAGATAAAATTCATTTGTCGCATTTGGTGGTCGATATACAGCAAATAAAATGAATGACATTTGTGCTGAAAGGGTTATAGTAACACCGACGCACTCCAAGGTTTGCACTGGAATGTCTATTTGATGACTATTGATGCTGTCTTTCACAAAGATTAAGACTCCGCCTCCTTTCCCCTTCCCTCTGTCCCGCCTGTAAACATTATATCCAGGAATTGAAAACACGGATAAAGGAGTCATGGATGTTAACCAAGTCTCTGTAAGACACAGGTAATCAAGATTTGAGTCCAAAAGTAGATGTTCCAATTGTTCCGTTTTTGAAATCACACTGCGTATGTTTATATGTCCGCCAAATATTCCTTTTGGTTTTGTTTTAGGATTCCAGAGTACCGATGCGTGATTAACTGTTTGAAAGAGTTTAGTGTTTTGTTGTTTGGAGGTGACAATAGTCTGCAGCGAGATTAATTCTGCAGTTTTGGACGCACAGCATGCTGATATGTTACCTTGTAGTATGGAGGTCACTGGTGTTGCCGTGGATGTATTCAGCTGCGGTGAATGTTGTACGACCATAGGGCCCGGATTTGCATGAACATCCCCGCATAGTAGTAGCATAATGCAAAGAATCAACGCATATCCTTCCTGAACCTTTGCATGACGAGCTACTCTCCGTGCGCGTAGCTGACCGCTGTGTTTATCCTGATAAACGGCTCGCCCACCGTCCAGTACGTTAGAGTAGATTATATACTGGCTCCACGAGTCCAGTGGAGCAGCGATCGTCTTTGGCACACCGCCAGATGAAGTTGAACGTTCACAAGCAGCTACCCAGCTCCCAAACATTTGTGTAGTAGTGAGAGCCATCAAGTAAAGCACCACAATTAGCACACTTAAGGCCCGGGCATTTGTATCTTTTGTCAATGGCCATAAAGTCTTGGTTTTTACGGCAGTTCTTATATCAGGCAGCTTCCCAGATGTCTTTAGGATAGGTGAAAAATCAGCGCCTGCCAAGCTGCTGCTGCTAGCTACCTGTACTGCTGCCGATGCCGCCATCTTTTTCTCCAAGTGTTTTATTTTCAAATTATTTATTCATATTAATATATAATTTTTTGTTATTTTTAAAATTAATTAATTTAATTGATTTGTGACTTGTATAATTAAGTTACCTTTAGTAAATGTTTTGGTGTTTTTTTATTTTTAAATGATCCATTTTACTTTGAAACTTTTAAGATTCAATGTTTTTTTAGTCAGTGTTTTGTTTTCTTTCAAATTATTTATTTTAATTTGAAATTTAACAATTGATTAACTTTTAGTAAGTGTTTAATTCTGATTATTTTTTCAAAATTATTTGTTTGTTTTAATTTTACATTTTTATGATATCATTGATTTCTATCAAACGTTTTATTTAGATTTTTTTTATTTTCAAAATATTTGAAGTAACTTTGAGTAAGTACTTAATTTTGATGTTTTTTCAATTTTAAAATTAATTATTTATTTTAATTTGTCACTTTAGTTAATGTTTTTGGTGTTTTTAAATGATCAATTTTAATGACTTAATCCACTTTTATGATTTAATGTTTTTTTTAGTTAGTGTTTTATTTAGTTTTTTAATTTTAATTTCACATTTTGAATTAACTTTTAGTAAATTATTTATTTTGATGATTTCTTTCTTTTTAATTGAACTTTTTTATGATTTAATTTTTAGTAACATATTTTTTTCAGATTTTTATTTGAAAATGATTAATTTGACCTTTTCATTATTATGAATTTTCTGTTTGTTGTTTTTATTACATTTTGATATAATTATTGACTATTTTCATCACAAACCCCAGTTTGGGAAACCCCAATTTTTTTTGTAAGTTTTGGATGTCAAATTATGATTCAAGTAAATGTCAGGTAATCAGACTTCCTGTCCATTTTCCACACTGAAAATGGAAGGTCAAGTCGAGCACATTGCATTGTGGGATATTAAACGTCTCGCCTGGTGCTTGTTTGCAGGTACAGGCACAGAAGGTCCGATTGGCCAGATCTCAGGGCCCGTATTACGGCGGATCTCTGCCAAATGTCAACCAGATCGGCAGGAGCGCCTCAGACCTGCAGGTTTGTGTGTCATCAGCACTCAAATGTGTGCCCTCGGCAGCTCATCACGGATCTGACACCCCTGTGTGTGTGTGTGTGTGTGTGTGTGTGTGTGTCTCAGGAGGGCTCGTTCCACTCTCCGCTGGACTCCAGTCGCTCCACTCGGCATCATGGTCTGGTGGAGCGAGTGCACAGGGACCGACACTTCATCTCTCCCAGCAGACCCTACAGGAGACAAGTATCCTTCAGTCAAGCCGAATAGGAGTGAACAATAATAATAGGAGTGAACAATAATAATAGGAGTGAACAATAACAATAGGAGTGAATAATAATAATAGGAGTGAACATTAATAATAAGAGTGAACATTAACAATAGGAGTGAACATTAATAATAAGAGTGAACATTAACAATAGGAGTGAACAATAATAATAGGAGTGAACATTAACAATAGGAGTGAATAATAATAATAGGAGTGAACATTAATAATAAGAGTGAACATTAATAATAGGAGTGAACAATAATAATAGGAGTGAACATTAATAATAGGAGTGAACATTAATAATAAGAGTGAACATTAACAATAGGAGTGAACATTAACAATAGGAGTGAACAATAATAATAGGAGTGAACATTAATAATAGGAGTGAACATTAACAATAGGAGTGAACAATAATAATAATAGGAGTGAACATTAACAATAGGAGTGAACATTGATAATAGGAGTGAACAATAATAATAATAGGAGTGAACAATAATAATAATAGGAGTGAACAATAATAATAATAGGAGTGAACATTAATAATAGGAGTGAACATTAACAATAGGAGTGAACAATAATAATAATAGGAGTGAACATTAACAATAGGAGTGAACAATAATAATAATAGGAGTGAACATTAACAATAGGAGTGAACATTAACAATAGGAGTGAACAATAATAATAATAGGAGTGAACAATAATAATAATAGGAGTGAACAATAATAATAGGAGTGAACATTGATAATAGGAGTGAACAATAATAATAGGAGTGAACATTAACAATAGGAGTGAACAATAATAATAATAGGAGTGAACATTGATAATAGGAGTGAACAATAATAATAGGAGTGAACATTAACAATAGGAGTGAACAATAATAATAATAGGAGTGAACATTAACAATAGGAGTGAACAATAATAATAATAGGAGTGAACAATAATAATAATAATAGGAGTGAACAATAATAATAGGAGTGAACATTGATAATAGGAGTGAACAATAATAATAATAGGAGTGAACAATAATAATAGGAGTGAACATTGATAATAGGAGTGAACAATAATAATAGGAGTGAACATTAACAATAGGAGTGAACAATAATAATAATAGGAGTGAACATTAACAATAGGAGTGAACAATAATAATAATAGGAGTGAACAATAATAATAGGAGTGAACATTGATAATAGGAGTGAACAATAATAATAATAGGAGTGAACAATAATAATAGGAGTGAACATTGATAATAGGAGTGAACAATAATAATAGGAGTGAACATTAACAATAGGAGTGAACAATAATAATAATAGGAGTGAACATTAACAATAGGAGTGAACAATAATAATAATAGGAGTGAACAATAATAATAATAGGAGTGAACAATAATAATAATAGGAGTGAACATTGATAATAGGAGTGAACAATAATAATAGGAGTGAACAATAATAATAATAGGAGTGAACAATAATAATAGGAGTGAACATTGATAATAGGAGTGAACAATAATAATAATAGGAGTGAACAATAATAATAATAGGAGTGAACATTAATAATAGGAGTGAACAATAATAATAGGAGTGAACATTAACAATAGGAGTGAACAATAATAATAATAGGAGTGAACAATAATAATAATAGGAGTGAACATTAATAATAGGTAGTGAACAATAATAATAGGAGTGAACATTAACAATAGGAGTGAACAATAATAATAATAGGAGTGAACAATAATAATAATAGGAGTGAACAATAATAATAATAGGAGTGAACATTAATAATATGAGTGAACATTAATAATATGAGTGAACAATAATAATAATAGGAGTGAACATTAATAATATGAGTGAACATTAATAATAGGAGTGAACAATAATAATAATAGGAGTGAACAATGATAATAATAGGAGTGAACAATAATAATAATAGGAGTGAACATTGATAATAGGAGTGAACATTAATAATAGGAGTGAACATTAATAATAGGAGTGAACATTAATAATAGGAGTGAACATTAATAATAGGAGTGAACATTAATAATAGGAGTGAACATTAATAATAGGAGTGAACATTAATAATAGGAGTGAACATTAATAATAGGAGTGAACATTAATAATAGGAGTGAACATTAATAATAGGTAGTGAACATTAATAATAGGAGTGAACATTAATAATAGGTAGTGAACATTAATAATAGGAGTGAACATTAATAATAGGAGTGAACATTAATAATAGGTAGTGAACATTAATAATAGGAGTGAACATTAATAATAGGAGTGAACATTAATAATAGGTAGTGAACATTAATAATAGGAGTGAACAATAATAATAGGAGTGAACATTAATAATAGGAGTGAACATTAACAATAGGAGTGAACAATAATAATAGGAGTGAACAATAATAATAATAGGAGTGAACAATAATAATAATAGGAGTGAACAATAATAATAATAGGAGTGAACAATAATAATAATAGGAGTGAACATTGATAATAGGAGTGAACATTGATAATAGGAGTGAACAATAATAATAGGTAGTGAACATTAATAATATGAGTGAACATTAATAATATGAGTGAACATTAATAATAGGAGTGAACATTAATAATAGGAGTGAACATTAATAATAGGAGTGAACATTAACAATAGGAGTGAACAATAATAATAATAGGAGTGAACATTAACAATAGGAGTGAACATTAATAATAGGAGTGAACAATAATAATAATAGGAGTGAACAATAATAATAATAGGAGTGAACATTGATAATAGGTAGTGAACATTAATAATAGGAGTGAACATTAATAATAGGAGTGAACAATAATAATAATAGGAGTGAACAATGATAATAATAGGAGTGAACATTAATAATAGGTAGTGAACATTAATAATAGGAGTGAACATTAATAATAGGAGTGAACAATAATAATAATAGGAGTGAACAATGATAATAGGAGTGAACATTGATAATAGGAGTGAACATTAATAATAGGAGTGAACATTAATAATAGGTAGTGAACATTAATAATAGGAGTGAACATTAATAATAGGAGTGAACAATAATAATAATAGGAGTGAACAATGATAATAGGAGTGAACATTGATAATAGGAGTGAACATTAATAATAGGAGTGAACATTAATAATAGGAGTGAACAATAATAATAGGAGTGAACATTAACAATAGGAGTGAACAATAATAATAATAGGAGTGAACAATAATAATAATAGGAGTGAACAATGATAATAGGAGTGAACATTGATAATAGGAGTGAACATTAATAATAGGAGTGAACATTAATAATAGGAGTGAACAATAATAATAGGAGTGAACATTAACAATAGGAGTGAACAATAATAACAATAGGAGTGAACAATAATAATAATAGGAGTGAACATTAATAATAGGTAGTGAACATTAATAATAGGAGTGAACATTAATAATAGGAGTGAACAATAATAATAATAGGAGTGAACAATGATAATAGGAGTGAACATTGATAATAGGAGTGAACATTAATAATAGGAGTGAACATTAATAATAGGAGTGAACAATAATAATAGGAGTGAACATTAACAATAGGAGTGAACAATAATAATAATAGGAGTGAACAATAATAATAATAGGAGTGAACAATAATAATAATAGGAGTGAACAATAATAATAATAGGAGTGAACATTGATAATAGGAGTGAACATTAATAATAGGAGTGAACAATAATAATAGGAGTGAACATTAATAATAGGAGTGAACATTAATAATAGGAGTGAACATTAATAATAGGAGTGAACATTAATAATAGGAGTGAACATTAATAATAGGAGTGAACATTAATAATAGGAGTGAACATTAATAATAGGAGTGAACATTAATAATAGGAGTGAACATTAATAATATGAGTGAACATTAATAATAGGAGTGAACATTAATAATATTAGTGAACATTAATAATAGGAGTGAACATTAATAATAGGAGTGAACATTAATAATAGGAGTGAATAATATTAGTGAACATTAATAATAGGAGTGAATAATATTAGTGAACATTAATAATAGGAGTGAACAATAATAATAATAGGAGTGAACATTAATAATAGGAGTGAACAATAATAATAGGAGTGAACATTAACAATAGGAGTGAACAATAATAATAATAGGAGTGAACATTAATAATAGGAGTGAACATTAACAATAGGAGTGAACAATAATAATAATAATAGGAGTGAACATTAACAATAGGAGTGAACAATAATAATAATAGGAGTGAACAATAATAATAATAGGAGTGAACAATAATAATAATAGGAGTGAACATTGATAATAGGAGTGAACATTAATAATAGGTAGTGAACATTAATAATAGGTAGTGAACATTAATAATAGGAGTGAACATTAATAATAGGAGTGAACAATAATAATAGGAGTGAACAATAATAATAGGAGTGAACAATAATAATAGGAGTGAACATTAATAATAGGAGTGAACATTAATAATAGGAGTGAACATTAATAATAGGAGTGAACATTAATAATAGGAGTGAACAATAATAATAGGAGTGAACAATAATAATAGGAGTGAACATTAATAATAGGAGTGAACATTAATAATAGGAGTGAACATTAATAATAGGAGTGAACATTAATAATAGGAGTGAACATTAATAATAGGAGTGAACAATAATAATAGGAGTGAACAATAATAATAGGAGTGAACATTAATAATAGGAGTGAACATTAATAATAGGAGTGAACATTAATAATAGGAGTGAACATTAATAATAGGAGTGAACATTAATAATAGGAGTGAACATTAATAATAGGAGTGAACATTAATAATAGGAGTGAACAATAATAATAGGAGTGAACAATAATAATAGGAGTGAACATTAATAATAGGAGTGAACATTAATAATAGGAGTGAACATTAATAATAGGAGTGAACATTAATAATAGGAGTGAACATTAATAATAGGAGTGAACATTAATAATAGGAGTGAACAATAATAATAGGAGTGAACATTAATAATAGGAGTGAATAATATTAGTGAACATTAATAATAGGAGTGAATAATAATAATAGGAGTGAACATTAATAATATGAGTGAATAATAATAATAGGAGTGAACATTAATAATATGAGTGAACAATAATAATAGGAGTCAACATTAATAATAGGAGTGAACAATAATAGGAGTGAACATTAACAATAGGAGTGAACAATAACAATAGGAGTGAACAATAATAATAATAGGAGTGAACAATAATAATAATAGGAGTGAACAATAATAATAATAGGAGTGAACAATAATAATAATAGGAGTGAACATTGATAATAGGAGTGAACAATAATAATAATAGGAGTGAACAATAATAATAGGAGTGAACAATAATAATAGGAGTGAACATTAATAATAGGAGTGAACATTAATAATAGGAGTGAACATTAATAATAGGAGTGAACAATAATAATAATAGGAGTGAACATTAATAATAGGAGTGAACAATAATAATAGGAGTGAACATTAACAATAGGAGTGAACAATAATAATAATAGGAGTGAACATTAATAATAGGAGTGAACATTAACAATAGGAGTGAACAATAATAATAATAATAGGAGTGAACATTAACAATAGGAGTGAACAATAATAATAATAGGAGTGAACAATAATAATAATAGGAGTGAACAATAATAATAATAGGAGTGAACATTGATAATAGGAGTGAACATTAATAATAGGTAGTGAACATTAATAATAGGTAGTGAACATTAATAATAGGAGTGAACATTAATAATAGGAGTGAACAATAATAATAGGAGTGAACAATAATAATAGGAGTGAACAATAATAATAGGAGTGAACATTAATAATAGGAGTGAACATTAATAATAGGAGTGAACATTAATAATAGGAGTGAACATTAATAATAGGAGTGAACAATAATAATAGGAGTGAACAATAATAATAGGAGTGAACATTAATAATAGGAGTGAACATTAATAATAGGAGTGAACATTAATAATAGGAGTGAACATTAATAATAGGAGTGAACATTAATAATAGGAGTGAACAATAATAATAGGAGTGAACAATAATAATAGGAGTGAACATTAATAATAGGAGTGAACATTAATAATAGGAGTGAACATTAATAATAGGAGTGAACATTAATAATAGGAGTGAACATTAATAATAGGAGTGAACATTAATAATAGGAGTGAACATTAATAATAGGAGTGAACAATAATAATAGGAGTGAACAATAATAATAGGAGTGAACATTAATAATAGGAGTGAACATTAATAATAGGAGTGAACATTAATAATAGGAGTGAACATTAATAATAGGAGTGAACATTAATAATAGGAGTGAACAATAATAATAGGAGTGAACATTAATAATAGGAGTGAATAATATTAGTGAACATTAATAATAGGAGTGAATAATAATAATAGGAGTGAACATTAATAATATGAGTGAATAATAATAATAGGAGTGAACATTAATAATATGAGTGAACAATAATAATAGGAGTCAACATTAATAATAGGAGTGAACAATAATAGGAGTGAACATTAACAATAGGAGTGAACAATAACAATAGGAGTGAACAATAATAATAATAGGAGTGAACAATAATAATAATAGGAGTGAACAATAATAATAATAGGAGTGAACAATAATAATAATAGGAGTGAACATTGATAATAGGAGTGAACAATAATAATAATAGGAGTGAACAATAATAATAGGAGTGAACAATAATAATAGGAGTGAACATTAATAATAGGAGTGAACATTAATAATAGGAGTGAACATTAATAATAGGAGTGAACATTAATAATAGGAGTGAACATTAATAATAGGAGTGAACAATAATAATAGGAGTGAACATTAATAATAGGAGTGAATAATATTAGTGAACATTAATAATAGGAGTGAATAATAATAATAGGAGTGAACATTAATAATATGAGTGAATAATAATAATAGGAGTGAACATTAATAATATGAGTGAACAATAATAATAGGAGTGAACATTAATAATAGGAGTGAACAATAATAGGAGTGAACATTAACAATAGGAGTGAACAATAACAATAGGAGTGAACAATAATAATAATAGGAGTGAACAATAATAATAATAGGAGTGAACAATAATAATAATAGGAGTGAACAATAATAATAATAGGAGTGAACATTGATAATAGGAGTGAACAATAATAATAATAGGAGTGAACAATAATAATAATAGGAGTGAACAATAATAATAATAGGAGTGAACAATAATAATAATAGGAGTGAACATTGATAATAGGAGTGAACAATAATAATAATAGGAGTGAACAATAATAATAATAGGAGTGAACATTGATAATAGGAGTGAACAATAATAATAATAGGAGTGAACAATAATAATAATAGGAGTGAACATTGATAATAGGAGTGAACATTAATAATAGGAGTGAACAATAATAATAGGAGTGAACATTAACAATAGGAGTGAATAATATTAGTGAACAATAATAGGAGTGAACAATAATAATAATAGGAGTGAACATTGATAATAGGAGTGAACAATAATAATAATAGGAGTGAACAATAATAATAATAGGAGTGAACATTGATAATAGGAGTGAACATTAATAATAGGAGTGAACATTAATAATAGGAGTGAACATTAATAATAGGAGTGAACATTAATAATAGGAGTGAACATTAATAATAGGAGTGGACAATAATAATAGGAGTGAACATTAATAATAGGAGTGGACAATAATAATAGGAGTGAACAATAACAATAGGAGTGGACAATAATAATAGGAGTGAACATTAACAATAGGAGTGGACAATAATAATAGGAGTGAACAATAATAATAGGAGTGAACATTAATAATAGGAGTGAACATTAATAATGGGAGTGAACATTAATAATAGGAGTGAATAATAATAATAGGAGTGAACATTAATAATAGGAGTGAATAATAATAATAATAGGAGTGAACATCAATAATAGGAGTGAACATCAATAATAGGAGTGAACATTAATAATAGGAGTGAACATTAATAATAGGAGTGAACATTAATGATGGGAGTGAACAATATTAGTGAACCTTAATAATAGGAGTGAACAATAATAATAATAATAGGAGTGAACAATAATAGGAGTGAACATTAATAATAGGAGTGAAAATTAATAATAGGAGTGAATAATAATAATAATAATAAACTTTATTTTATAGAGCGCCTATAAAAGCAGCTTCTCGAAGCGCTGTAGATAAAATCACAATCCACCGGAAAAGACAAATAAAAGTTAATAAAAACAAAAGCAGCAACATTAATAATAAAAAATAGCTGTAAAGCGATCACGAAGAGACATCAGCAGTCAAATGCAAGTTTAAAAAAATGTGTCTTGAGAAGAGCTTTAAAAATGCCAAGAGTCTGTGCTTCCCTTAGTTCAGGAGAGTTCAGGAGAGAGAGTTCCAAAGTCTAGGAGCGTAAACAGAAAAAGCCCTATCACCCATAGATTTTAGATGTGTTTGTGGAGCAGTTAATAAATTGCACTGTGAGGAACTTAGTCTGCGATTTGGAGAATAAGTGATTAATAAGCCAGATAAGTATTGCGGAGCTAAGCCGTGTAAAACCTTGTATGTCAGCATCATGATCTTAAAGTCAACACGGAACCTGACCGGGAGCCAGTGTAAGGACTTCAAAACTGGAGTAATATGGTCAAATTTCCTGGTTCCCGTCAGGATCCGGGCGGCAGAGTTCTGAACATATTGCAATTTGTTAATAGTGGTTTTAGAAACTCCAGCTAAAACAGCATTACAATAATCCAGCCGTGAGAACACAAATGAATTAATCAACCTTTCAGCGACAGATAGGTTTAGCATTTGGCGTAGTCTGGCAATATTTCTGAGATGGAAAAAGGATGCCTTAATTGTGCTCTGTACAAAAAAATCAAAATTGAGGCTGGTGTCAAAAATTACACCAAGGTTCCTGATTGTACTTTGGGTCTCTAAAACAGAGCCATCAACAGACAGGGACAGTGGAGCCGCTTTGCGAATTTGATGACGGGAACCTATAAGCATAACCTCAGTTTTCCCGCTGTTCAGGCAAAGAAAGTTATTGTTCAACCATGCTTTTATCTCAGAGATACAGCCAGAAAGATAACAAGCATCGATGTCTTCACCAGATTTAGAATGGATGTAGATTTGGGTATCGTCAGCATAAAAGTGATAGTGGAGACCAAGCGATCGCAGCAGATGCCCAAGTGGAGATAGATAAATATTGAAGAGTAGAGGGCCCAGAACTGATCCCTGAGGAACACCAGTGAGCACTGAGCTAGTGTCAGATCTAAAGCCACACATAGAAATGAAATTGGAACGGTCAGTAAAATAGGATTTAAACCAGTTTAAAACTGGCCCGGACACACCAAAGAAACTTTCAAGACGGGTAAGTAATAGACCATAATCCACAGTATCAAAAGCAGCTCGAAGATCAAGAAGAATGAGAAGTGAGGTAGCTCCAGAATCAGAGGCCATCAACAAGTCATTGGTAACTTTGACCAACGCCGTTTCAGTGCCATGTAATTTACGAAAACCTGACTGAAGGGGTTCAAAAAGGTTATTGGTTGTAAGATGATTAAGGAGTTGAGAGGCAACAACACGCTCAAGTATTTTTGCCAAACAGGGAAGATTAGAGATGGGACGAAAATTGTTAAAATCATCCACAGAAACATTATCTTTCTTTGGTACAGGCGTAACAGCAGCAGTCTTTAGTACTGCTGGAATGACCCCAGTTTCCAATGATTCATTTATAATGCCAAGGATAATAGGGCACCACACAGGGAAGCATGATTTAAATAAATTCGTTGGAATTGGATCCAGCAAGCAAGTGGTTGATTTCATGCTAGATACCTCCCTTGTGAGAGCCTCAGAATCAAGCAGTGAGAAATGAGTAAAAGAAACACCAGTGAACCCAGATGAACAAAGGAGTGAAGTGGCACAGTCAGGGTTAAAGGAAATTTCTTTGCGAACACTAACAATCTTCGAATTAAAAAACTGTAGAAAAGAATCACAGAGCTGCTGGGAAACAGGCAAAGTGGTAACAGGATTAACTTGAAGCAATCTGTTTATGGTTTGGAACAAGTGTCTGGGATTATTTTGATTATTTACAATAATCTGCGAGAAGTAAGAGGATCTTTCAGTCTCCATAAGAGCACGATAACCCCCCAGAAGATCCTTCCACTCTTGATAGTAGACACTCTGACCAGTAAGGCGCCATTTGCGCTCCATTTTCCGACAAGCAGCCTTTCTAGAGCGCAGATTGTCATTATACCAGGGAGCTGAGCGGGCGAATGTGACCTTACGAGACCTTAGAGGAGCAAAAGTGTCAAGATTAGGAGCAAGAGTGAAATTTAGCTGCACAACTTTCTCCTCTAGTTATAAGGGATGAAGATCGCTTAGGATGGAAACCACAGAATTGGAGAAAGCTGTCTGGTCGATAGACTTCCAGTTCCGGAAGGTTACTGTTCGGATGGTAGGCTCATTTGAGTGATACAGTTAAAGGTTAAAAAAGACAGCTGAGTGATCGGACAGTCCAATGTCAATAGATGAAAACGCAGACACAAATGAGCCATTAGCGATCACAAGATCCAGTGTATGACCCTTATTATGGGTTGGGTCAGTTACAAACTGTGTGAAACTAAAACAGTCAATTAACGACAAAAATTCCTTAGCCGCTACTGAGTGACTCCGGTCAACATGAATGTTGAAGTCTCCCACGATTAGAATTCTGTCAAACTTCACAGTTAGCATCGACAAGAAGTCCGCAAATTCTGAAAAAAAAGCTTCATGTGTCTTAGCCTTAGGTGGTTTATAGACCGTAGTGATGATGGTGGACACAGGAGCGGAAATACTCAAAACCAGACATTCAAAAGAAGAAAACTGAGGAACAGTCACAGAGCTTGTGTGCAACTTCAGGTTATAAACCACAATAATACCTCCACCTCTGCCAGATAGCCTCGGGCGATCTAATACTCCAAAGCCCGCTGGAGTGATCTGGTTAAACAGGAGCCCATCATTTTCTATGTGCCAGGTTTCTGTTAAGAACAACAAGTCCAGCGTTTTATCTATAAGAAAGTCCGATAAAAGTAGCGCTTTGTTGTTCACAGACCGCACATTAAATAGAGCGGCGTAAGCCTGGCTCTGAGACGAAGATGACAGAGGTTTAATCTCCATGCGGGGAACCGATATTAAATTACTGTGAACAACACCAGTATGGAGCAGTTTGTTGGTCTTACGTCGACAGCTAGGGACATAGATGTTAGGAGAAGATGAGACAGCAAGGCTGCGCCTCAAACCCCGATGGATATATCGCTTTGGACGTAACAGTCCAGCATCTTTACAGAGATTGTAGTAGTCTTTAGCCAGGCAATAACAGTTCTGTTTTAAATTCAAAAGCATGCGTGAAGTGTACCTTAGTGCCATGGTCAGTGAGCGCACACTCGCGAGGCCAGAGTGAATGAAACTCCGCAGCACACTGCGAGCACAGCGTTGTACAATCCACACACACAGCCGAGCAGAGGCGATGATCCGGAGTTACACACTGCAGGTTATTCCAGGAAGATCTCCGTAGCGCAAAATGCGAGCACAAAGTCATACAATCCACACAGACAGCTGAACCGAAGCGATCCAGAGACACGCTGCAGATTATTCCAGATGGAGCACAGAGCTTAAAACTACGATCCAAAGTATATAAGATGGCACCGCCACATCGCAATCATTACAGCACTAAAAACAAAACTAAAAACTTAAAAATAAATGAATATAGTTTAAAATAACAAACCAAAACAAATCAAACAGTAACAGGAGCGGCAGCAAAACACGCCAGCGTACCCTGAGACCGGGGTTTCTCACTCGTTCATCTCACACACGTTTCTTTCTCTTAGTAACAATAGGAGTAAACATTAATAATAGGAGTGAACATTAATAATAGGAGTGAACATTAATAATAGGAGTGAACATTAATAATAGGAGTGAACAATAATAATAGGAGTGAACATTAATAATAGGAGTGAACATTAATAATAGGAGTGAATAATAATAATAGGAGTGGACAATAATAATAGGAGTGAACATTAATAATAGGAGTGAACAATAATAATAGGAGTGAACATTAATAATAGGAGTGAACATTAATAATAAGAGTGAACATTAATAATAGGAGTGAATAATAATAATAATAATAGGAGTGAACATTAATAATAAGAGTGAATAATAATAATAATAGGAGTGAACATTAATAATAGGAGTGAACATTAATAATAGGAGTGAACAATAATAATAGGAGTGAACATTAATAATAGGAGTGAACATTAATAATGGGAGTGAACATTAATAATAGGAGTGAATAATAATAATAGGAATGAACATTAATAATAGGAGTGAATAATAATAATAAGACTGAACAATAATAATAGGAGTGAACAATAATAATAAGAGTGAATAATAATAATAATAATAATAGGAGTGAACATTAATAATAAGAGTGAATAATAATAATAATAGGAGTGAACATTAATAATAGGAGTGAACATTAATAATAGGAGTGAACAATAATAATAGGAGTGAACATTAATAATAGGAGTGAACATTAATAATAGGAGTGAATAATAATAATAGGAATGAACATTAATAATAGGAGTGAATAATAATAATAAGACTGAACAATAATAATAGGAGTGAATAATAATAATAGGAGTGAACATTAATAATAGGAGTGAACAATAAAAATAGGAGTGAACAATAATAATAGGAGTGAACATTAATAATAGGAGTGAACATTAATAATAGGAGTGGACAATAATAATAGGAGTGAATAATAATAATAGGAGTGAACATTAATAATAGGAGTGAACATTAATAATAGGAGTGAATAATAATAATAGGAATGAACATTAATAATAGGAGTGAATAATAATAATAAGACTGAACAATAATAATAGGAGTGAACAATAACAATAGGAGTGGACAATAATAATAGGAGTGAATAATAATAATAGGAGTGAACATTAATAATAGGAGTGAACAATAAAAATAGGAGTGGACAATAATAATAGGAGTGAACATTAATAATAGGAGTGAACAATAAAAATAGGAGTGGACAATAATAATAGGAGTGAACATTAATAATAGGAGTGAATAATAATAATAGGAGTGAACATTAATAATAGGAGTGAACATTAATAATAGGAGTGAATAATAATAATAGGAATGAACATTAATAATAGGAGTGAATAATAATAATAAGACTGAACAATAATAATAGGAGTGAACAATAACAATAGGAGTGGACAATAATAATAGGAGTGAATAATAATAATAGGAGTGAACATTAATAATAGGAGTGAACAATAAAAATAGGAGTGGACAATAATAATAGGAGTGAACATTAATAATAGGAGTGAATAATAATAATAGGAGTGAACATTAATAATAGGAGTGAACATTAATAATAGGAGTGAACATTAATAATAGGAGTGAATAATATTAGTGAACATTAATAATAGGAGTGAACAGTAATAATAGGAGTGAACATTAATAATAGGAGTGAACTAATAATAGGAGTGAACATTAATAATAGGAGTGAACATTAATAATAGGAGAGAACATTAATAATAGGAGTGAACAATAATAATAGGAGTGAACATTAATAATAGGAGTGAACATTAATAATAGGAGTGAACATTAATAATAGGGGTGAACATTAATAATAGGAGTGAATAATATTAGTGAACATTAATAATAGGAGTGAACATTAATAATAGGAGTGAATAATATTAGTGAACATTAATAAAAGGAGTGAACAATTAATAATAGGAGTGAACAATAATAATAGGAGTGAACAATAATAAATGGAGTGAACAATTAATAATAGGAGTGAGCAATAATAATAGGAGTGAACAATAATAATAGGAGTGAACAATAATAATAGGAGTGAACAATAATAATAGGAGTGAACAATAATAATAGGAGTGAACAATAATAATAGGAGTGAACAATAATAATAGGAGTGAACAATAATAATAGGAGTGAGTAATAATAATAGGAGTGAACAATAATAATAGGAGTGAACAATAATAATAGGAGTGAACAATAATAATAGGAGTGAACAATAATAATAGGAGTGAACAATAATAATAGGAGTGAACAATAATAATAGGAGTGAACAATAATAATAGGAGTGAACAATAATAAATGGAGTGAACAATTAATAATAGGAGTGAGCAATAATAATAGGAGTGAACAATAATAATAGGAGTGAACAATAATAATAGGAGTGAACATTAATAATAGGAGTGAACAATAATAATAGGAGTGAACAATAATAATAGGAGTGAACAATAATAATAGGAGTGAACAATTAATAATAGGAGTGAACAATAATAATAGGAGTGAACAATAATAAATGGAGTGAACAATAATAAATGGAGTGAACAATTAATAATAGGAGTGAGCAATAATAATAGGAGTGAACAATAATAATAGGAGTGAACAATAATAATAGGAGTGAACATTAATAATAGGAGTGAACAATAATAATAGGAGTGAACAATAATAATAGGAGTGAACAATAATAATAGGAGTGAACATTAATAATAGGAGTGAACATTAATAATAGGGGTGAACATTAATAATAGGAGTGAACATTAATAATAGGAGTGAACATTAATAATAGGAGTGAATAATATTAGTGAACATTAATAATAGGAGTGAACAATAATAATAGGAGTGAACAATAATAATAGGAGTGAACAATAATAATAGGAGTGAACAATTAATAATAGGAGTGAACAATAATAATAGGAGTGAACAATAATAATAGGAGTGAACAATAATAATAGGAGTGAACAATAATAATAATAGGAGTGGATAATATTAGTGAACATCAATAATAGGATTGAACATTAATAATAGGAGTGAAAATTAATAATTGGAGTGAACATTAATAATAGGAGTGAACATTAATAATAGGAGTGGATAATATTAGTGAACATCAATAATAGGATTGAACATTAATAATAGGAGTGAACATTAATAATAGGAGTGAACATTAATAATAAGAGTGAGCATTAATAATATGAGTGAATAATATTAGTGAACATTAATAATAGGAGTGAACAATTAATAATAGGAGTGAACATTAATAATAGGAGTGAACATTAATAATAGGAGTGAACATTAATAATAGGAGTGGATAATATTAGTGAACATCAATAATAGGAGTGAACATTAATAATAGGAGTGAACATTAATAATATGAGTGAACATTAATAATAGGAGTGAACATTAATAATAAGAGTGAGCAATAATAATATGAGTGAATAATATTAGTGAACATTAATAATATTAGTGAACATTAATAATAGGAGTGAACATTAATAATATTAGTGAACATTAATAATAGGAGTGAACAATAATAATAGGAGTAAACAATAATAATAGGAGTGAACAATTAATAATAGGAGTGAACAATAATAATAGGAGTGAACAATAATAATAATAGGAGTGAACATTAATAATAGGAGTGGATAATATTAGTGAACATCAATAATAGGATTGAACATTAATAATAGGAGTGAACATTAATAATTGGAGTGAACATTAATAATAGGAGTGGATAATATTAGTGAACATCAATAATAGGAGTGAACATTAATAATAGGAGTGAACATTAATAATAGGAGTGAACATTAATAATAAGAGTGAGCATTAATAATATGAGTGAATAATATTAGTGAACATTAATAATAGGAGTGAACAATTAATAATAGGAGTGAACATTAATAATAGGAGTGAACATTAATAATAGGAGTGAACATTAATAATAGGAGTGGATAATATTAGTGAACATCAATAATAGGAGTGAACATTAATAATAGGAGTGAACATTAATAATAGGAGTGAACATTAATAATAGGAGTGAACATTAATAATAAGAGTGAGCAGTAATAATATGAGTGAATAATATTAGTGAACATTAATAATAGGAGTGAACATTAATAATTGGAGTGAACATTAATAATAGGAGTGAACATTAATAATAGGAGTGTACATTAATAATAGGAGTGAACATTAATAATAGGAGTGAACATTAATAATAGGAGTGAACATTAATAATAGGAGTGAACATTAATAATAGGAGTGAACATTAATAATATTAGTGAACATTAATAATAGGAGTGAACATTAATAATAGGATTGAACATTAATAATAGGAGTGAACATTAATAATAGGAGTGAACATTAATAATAGGAGTGAATACTAATAATAGGATTGAACATTAATAATGGGAGTGAAAATTAATAATAGGAGTGAACAATATTGGTGAACATTAATAATAGGAGTGTTTTGTGTATAAAAGCAAAGTTATAGCCCCCCCCCCCACCACCTCATATATATATATATATATATATATATATATATATATATATATCATCTTCTTTTTTTTTCTTTTTTTGCTGATCTGAATAATTATCAGATCCGTGGCTCAAAAAACGTAAATGATACGAACCGTGAATTTTGTGATCTGTTGCACCACTAATTAATAATCAACTAATTATGAGGAATCAGGTTTTCCTTAATCTCTTTCGATGAGATTTATTATGTGAGTACAGGTGTGTGTGTGTGTGTGTTGTTTGTGTCCTTGACCTCTGACCCCAGATGGACAACCCTCACAGCAGCGCTGTGTATCTGACTCCGCCCCCTGACCCCAGCTGGAGAAGGTACCGTCTCATTGGTTCACACTCATATTCGCTCATAGTGATGCGGCACTTTCCATGAGAAGGGTTTCAAAGAGCCGTCAGCAGAGTCAGTGAACGACGAGTCTGATGCAGATGCTCATATTTATATGCAGTTCTGATGCTCATTCACTGAGTCACTGAGATCTTTATTACAGCAGATACTGACATACTGACGTGTGTGTGAGAGAGAGAGAGAGTGAGTGAGTGAGTGAGTGAGTGAGTGTGTGTGTGTGTGTGTGTGTGTGTGTGTGTGTGTGTGTGTGTGTGTGTGTGTGTGTGTGTGTGTGAGAGAGTAACAGATCTGCATCTTCTCATCTGCTCTTCTGTTCGTGTCTCTCAGGAGTTCCTCCTCTTTAGTCTTTGCTGCTGTTCCTCGTCTTTTTTTAAATTTATTTATTTAATCATTTTAAAGTACAGGGACCGTGCACATTAATAAACGCTTACGTAAATGTGCCAGTTTAGCCATCTTGGCTAATTTTCAACTGCAGTCACTGGGCAGATGTAATGACTGATAAAATACATTCAGACAATCAACAATACTTATACATACATTAAAACACATTTCATAAAAGTTCATAAAATACATTAAACAAGGACAACAAATCAAACCCTTAAATCAGATGATTTAGAAAACTACAGAATATGAGTACACACTTGATTGTCTTTTAGCCATGATTTTAATTTAATCGTAACCCTCTGGGGTTCTTCGGACCAAATGGTCCCGAAGAATTTAAATAAAAAAATGTGTAAAATCATAGCTTCATCGGAATGGTCCGAAATTTGGTGACTTTGTTGGTTCTTGGTATATGAACACCCCAAAAAATTGGGGACAGGATTTGAATAGTCTAAGTGGTTGTAAAAAAAAATGGTCACACTCAGGGCCTTCGGGACCAAATGGTCCCGCCATAGGAAATGAATGGGAAATTGGCAAAAATGTGACAATACAGAGTTTTTTTGTGCGTACAATCTACAAATCAGCCACGATCCAGAAAAAAAGCACACAACAGTGAGTGCAAAACAGACACATCCACACACACACACACACACACACACACACAAACACACTTTTATACATAAACAAACGAATTAATTCAGATTACATATGGGTTTTGCATTTTTAAAATGCTCAGTTTGTCCACCAGATGGCATCCATCTATTTTCAAAAATTGCTTTTATGAGGTCTAGGCTTGACTCTAAAATGAAATACAGCTTTAAAAAAAAAAAAAAAAAAAATTTATTTTTTTATTTTCTATTATATTCAATGGGGGGAAAATGGGTCATATTTATTGCATAAATATTAATTATAAATCTTAAATTATCTCAAAACACCAAAAAAGAAAAGAAAAAATATTATAAAAAACAAGTAAAAAAAATAAATATGATTTTCTTTTAATAAATATGAATCAAACCCTTCCGGACCATTTGGTCCCGAAGACCCTGAGTGTGACCCTGAAATGAAGGACCTTAAATAGCCCATATGAAACAACGTCTCTAATAGACTTAGACAAACTGTTCCAAGTGTGTGCTGCTCTCACAGAAAAAGCTGACTGACCAAAGGCAGTTCTTCTCATTTGTACGACACAATCCCTCTTGTTACAGACCTTGTATGTCTAATAACAGTATTTTTTTGTTTTATAAAAGCAGTAAGTGGTGGGGGAGCTAGGCCATGTAAAATTTTAAAAACAAGACAAGAGTCTGTGAATTTAATAAGATTGTCCCAAGTCATTAAATTATGTTTTTTTAAGCAGTAGCAGTAATGATAGGTATTAGGCTTCCTATCAAGCACCTTAGAAGCTTGATGGTACAGTAACTGCACATGTTTAAGTGTTGTGCTGGAGGCTTGTGCCCAGCTAGTCAAATAATACAACAAATATGGCATGATCATAGCATTAAAATATATTGTAGCTGCCTTTGTAGTCAAACAATTTCTTATATGACAGAAATTTGACAGGTAAAATTTTACTATCTTTATAACTTTTTTAATTTGTTTTTTTAAATGTAAGATTAGAATCAATTATTATACCTAAATATTTAAAATCAGATACCATTGACAGTTGTTCCCCTGCAATATAAATATTTGCTACAGAATTATCTGTCTTGTTCTGGTTGAATGATTCTGATCTTAAGCTTCATCTGTCGCTCCTCTGGTTCTCTTGCTCCTGGTTCTTTCGCTTCTCTGGTTCTCTCGCTCTGGTTCTCTTGCTCCTGGTTCTTTCGCTCCTCTGGTTCTTTCGCTTCTCTGGTTCTCTCGCTCTGGTTCTCTTGCTCCTGGTTCTTTCGCTCCTCTGGTTTTTTTGCTTCTCTGGTTCTCTCGCTCTGGTTCTCTTGCTCCTGGTTCTTTCGCTTCTCTGGTTCTCTCGCTCTGGTTCTCTTGCTCCTGGTTCTTTCGCTTCTCTGGTTCTTTCGCTTCTCTGGTTCTCGCTCCTCTGGTTCTGTCGCTCCTCTGGTTCTTTCGCTCCTCTGGTTCTGTCGCTCCTCTGGTTCTTTCGCTCCTCTGGTTCTGTCGCTCCTCTGGTTCTCTCGCTCCTCTGGTTCTGTCGCTCCTCTGGTTCTTTCGCTCCTCTGGTTCTGTCGCTCCTCTGGTTCTTTCGCTCCTTTGGTTCTGTCGCTCCTCTGGTTCTTTCGCTCCTTTGGTTCTGTCGCTCCTCTGGTTCTGTCGCTCCTCTGGTTCTTTCGCTCCTCTGGTTCTGTCGCTCCTCTGGTTCTTTCGCTCCTTTGGTTCTTTCGCTCCTCTGGTTCTTTCGCTCCTCTGGTTCTCTTGCTCCTCTGGTTCTCTCGCTCCTCTGTTTTTTTCGTTCTTCTGGTTCTGTCGCTTCTCTGGCTCTCGCTCCTCCGTTTCTATCGCTCCTCTGGTTCTGTCGCTCCTCTGGTTCTTTCGCTCCTTTGGTTCTTTCGCTCCTCTGGTTCTCTTGCTCCTCTGGTTCTCTCGCTCCTCTGGTTCTCTCGCTCCTCTGTTTTTTTCGTTCTTCTGGTTCTTTCGCTTCTCTGGTTCTCTCGTTCTTCTGGTTCTCTTGCTCCTCTGGTTCTTTCGCTCCTGGTTCTTTCACTCCTTTGGTTCTTCCTCTCCTCTGGTTCTTTCTCTCCTTTGGTTCTTTAGCTCCTCTGGGTTCTTTCGCTCCTCTGGGTTCTTTCGCTCCTCTGGGTTCTCTTGTTCCTCTGGTTCTTTCGCTCCTGGTTCTCTCGCTCCTCTGGTTCTGTCGCTCTGGTTCTCTTGCTCCTGGTTCTTTCGCTTCTCTGGTTCTTTCGCTTCTCTGGTTCTGTCGTTCCTCTGGTTCTTTTGCTCCTGGTTCTTTCACTCCTTTGGTTCTTTCGCTCCTGGTTCTCTCGCTCCTCTGGTTCTCTTGCTCCTCTGGTTCTTTCACTCCTTTGGTTCTTTCGCTCCTCTGGTTCTTTCGCTCCTCTGGTTCTCTTGCTCCTCTGGTTCTTTCGCTCCTCTGGTTCTTTCGCTCCTCTGGTTCTCTCGCTCCTCTGGTTCTCTCGCTCCTCTGTTTTTTTCGTTCTTCTGGTTCTTTCGCTTCTCTGGTTCTCTGGTTCTTCTGGTTCTCTTGCTCCTCTGGTTCTCTCGCTCCTGGTTCTTTCACTCCTCTGGTTCTTTCGTTCCTCTGGTTCTTTCTCTCCTTTGGTTCTTTAGCTCCTCTGGGTTCTTTCGCTCCTCTGGTTCTTTCGTTCCTCTGGTTCTTTCGCTCCTCTGGTTCTTTCGTTCCTCTGGTTCTTTCTCTCCTTTGGTTCTTTAGCTCCTCTGGGTTCTTTCGCTCCTCTGGTTCTTTCGCTCCTCTGGGTTCTTTCGCTCCTCTGGTTCTTTTGCTCCTCTGGTTCTTTCGCTCCTGGTTCTCTTGTTCCTCTGGTTCTTTCGCTCCTGGTTCTCTCGCTCCTCTGGTTCTGTCGCTACTCTGGTTCTCTCGCTCCTCTGGTTCTTTCGCTCCTGGTTCTTTCACTCCTTTGGTTCTTTCGCTCCTGGTTCTCTCGCTCCTCTGGTTCTTTCGCTCCTCTGGTTCTCTTGCTCCTCTGGTTCTCTCGCTCCTCTGTTTTTTTCGTTCTTCTGGTTCTTTCGCTTCTCTGGTTCTCGCTCCTCTGGTTCTATCGCTCCTCTGGTTCTGTCTCTCCTCTGGTTCTTTCGCTCCTTTGGTTCTTTCGCTCCTCTGGTTCTCTTGCTCCTCTGGTTCTCTCGCTCCTCTGGTTCTCTCGCTCCTCTGTTTTTTTCGTTCTTCTGGTTCTTTCGCTTCTCTGGTTCTCTCGTTCTTCTGGTTCTCTTGCTCCTCTGGTTCTTTCGCTCCTGGTTCTTTCACTCCTTTGGTTCTTCCTCTCCTCTGGTTCTTTCTCTCCTTTGGTTCTTTAGCTCCTCTGGGTTCTTTCGCTCCTCTGGGTTCTCTTGTTCCTCTGGTTCTTTCGCTCCTGGTTCTCTCGCTCCTCTGGTTCTGTCGCTCTGGTTCTCTTGCTCCTGGTTCTTTCGCTTCTCTGGTTCTTTCGCTTCTCTGGTTCTGTCGTTCCTCTGGTTCTTTTGCTCCTGGTTCTTTCACTCCTTTGGTTCTTTCGCTCCTGGTTCTCTCGCTCCTCTGGTTCTCTTGCTCCTCTGGTTCTTTCACTCCTTTGGTTCTTTCGCTCCTCTGGTTCTTTCGCTCCTCTGGTTCTCTTGCTCCTCTGGTTCTTTCGCTCCTCTGGTTCTTTCGCTCCTCTGGTTCTCTCGCTCCTCTGGTTCTCTCGCTCCTCTGTTTTTTTCGTTCTTCTGGTTCTTTCGCTTCTCTGGTTCTCTGGTTCTTCTCGTTCTCTTGCTCCTCTGGTTCTCTCGCTCATGGTTCTTTCACTCCTCTGGTTCTTTCGTTCCTCTGGTTCTTTCTCTCCTTTGGTTCTTTAACTCCTCTGGGTTCTTTCGCTCCTCTGGTTCTTTCGTTCCTCTGGTTCTTTCGCTCCTCTGGTTCTTTCGTTCCTCTGGTTCTTTCGCTCCTCTGGTTCTTTCGTTCCTCTGGTTCTTTCTCTCCTTTGGTTCTTTAGCTCCTCTGGGTTCTTTCGCTCCTCTGGTTCTTTCGCTCCTCTGGGTTCTTTCGCTCCTCTGGTTCTTTCGCTCCTCTGGTTCTTTCGCTCCTGGTTCTCTTGTTCCTCTGGTTCTTTCGCTCCTGGTTCTCTCGCTCCTCTGGTTCTGTCGCTACTCTGGTTCTCTCGCTCCTCTGGTTCTTTCGCTCCTGGTTCTTTCACTCCTTTGGTTCTTTCGCTCCTGGTTCTCTCGCTCCTCTGGTTCTCTTGCTCCTCTGGTTCTTTCACTCCTTTGGTTCTTTCGCTCCTCTGGTTCTTTCGCTCCTCTGGTTCTCTCGCTCCTCTGTTTTTTTCGTTCTTCTGGTTCTTTCGCTTCTCTGGTTCTCTGGTTCTTCTGGTTCTCTTGCTCCTCTGGTTCTCTCGCTCCTGGTTCTTTCACTACTTTGGTTCTTTCACTCCTCTGGTTCTTTCTCTCCTCTGGTTCTTGCTCTCCTTTGGTTCTTTAGCTCCTCTGGGTTCTTTCGCTCCTCTGGGTTCTTTCGCTCCTCTGGTTCTTTCGCTCCTCTGGTTCTTTCGCTCCTGGTTCTCTTGTTCCTCTGGTTCTTTCGCTCCTCTGGTTCTTTCGCTCCTGGTTCTCTTGTTCCTCTGGTTCTTTCGCTCCTCTGGTTCTTTCGCTCCTCTGGGTTCTTTCGCTCCTCTGGTTCTTTCGCTCCTCTGGGTTCTTTCGCTTCTCTGGTTCTTTCGCTCCTGGTTCTCTTGTTCCTCTGGTTCTTTCGCTCCTGGTTCTCTTGTTCCTCTGGTTCTTTCGCTCCTGGTTCTCTCGCTCCTCTGGTTCTGTCGCTCCTCTGGTTCTCTCGCTCCTCTGGTTCTCTCGCTCCTCTGGTTCTGTCGCTCCTCTGGTTCTGTCGCTCTGGTTCTCTTGCTCCTGGAACTTTCGCTTCTCTGGTTCTGTCGCTTCTCTGGTTCTGTCGTTCCTCTGGTTCTTTCGCTCCTGGTTCTTTCACTCCTTTGGTTCTTTCGCTCCTGGTTCTCTCGCTCCTCTGGTTCTCTTGCTCCTCTGGTTCTTTCGCTCCTTTGGTTCTTTCGCTCCTCTGGTTCTTTCGCTCCTCTGGTTCTTTCGCTCCTCTGGTTCTTTCGCTCCTCTGGTTCTTTCGCTCCTCTGGTTCTTTCGCTCCTCTGGTTCTGTCGCTCCTCTGGTTCTGTCGTTCCTCTGGTTCTCTCGCTCCTCTGGTTCTTTCGCTCCTCTGGTTCTTTCGCTCCTGGTTCTCTTCCTCCTCTGGTTCTCTTGCTCCTCTGGTTCTCTTGCTCCTCTGGTTCTTTCGCTCCTCTGGTTCTTTCGCTCCTCTGGTTCTTTCGCTCCTCTGGTTCTTTCGCTCCTCTGGTTCTGTCGCTTCTCTGGTTCTGGTGCTCCTCTGGTTCTTTCGCTCCTCTGGTTCTTTCGCTCCTCTGGTTCTGTCGCTCCTCTGGTTCTTTCGCTCCTCTGGTTCTGTCGCTCCTCTGGTTCTTTCTCTCCTCTGGTTCTGTCGCTCCTCTGGTTCTTTCGCTCCTCTGGTTCTGTCGCTCCTCTGGTTCTTTCGCTCCTCTGGTTCTGTCGCTCCTCTGGTTCTTTCTCTCCTCTGGTTCTGTCGCTTCTCTGGTTCTGGTGCTCCTCTGGTTCTTTCGTTCCTCTGGTTCTTTCGCTCCTCTGGTTCTGTCTCTCCTCTGGTTCTTTCTCTCCTCTGGTTCTTTCTCAAGCTGCTCGTCTCTTTATTCTGCTCTCAGTTCTGGAAATAACAGGCGTTTTTTTGTCAATCACGAAGGAACTGGAACAGTAACTTTCCCTCGGACAAGAGCCAGATGTTCCACCAGCTGCCCACCGGCGCCCTCAACAGGTGACGACTCTCTCCTGATCACTCATACTAGATGAGCCTTTTTGTTTTTGAACATCTGCAATCTTCAACCAGTCCAGTTCTTACACACCCAGAATCTTTCCTTAAAGTCTAAAAATTTAATTGTGATCTTAGGTAATTTTTTACCCCGTTTTTTTTTTTTTTACTTTATTGGAATGGTACGAAAATTGGTAAAGTTTTTGGCACTTGAAATGTGAACACACAAAAAAATCATGGACATGATTCGAAGAGGTTAAATGGTCCTGAAAAAGTAATCGCACTTCTCGCGGTCCAAAATGAGGGCATTGGAAATTAATTGGAGACTAATTTCATCTAGTGGAAACGTTTGGTACTGCAGCCAGACAACATCTCACTGAAAGCTCCTTTTTTGAAATATCGTTATCATCTCCGTGTAAACTTCAAAAACGTGAATCTGTGAAACGCTGACGGCGTGTGTTTAGTCTATAGGTATGCGTGTTTTATGTGTTCAGGCGGGTAGTCTTTCTTTACAAAGTGGAATCGCCTAATTACTTGTCTGTCCTTAAATATTCACAATACAGAATATTTAGTCGTTTCCACGGATCCATGTGAACTGGAATCATTTTGATAATGTTGAATCTGTCCAGAGGTGAAGGGAAGGAGGCCTGTGTATTGAGTATTATAGTAAATTATGCCAAACAATCTGAGATGCTTGATTCATTTTAAGATTGTATAGGTTTGTTCTGTATGCACATATGGTATTAATTTGAGCAAGTCTTAAAAAAGTCGTCACCTTTATTTATACAGCGTTTTAACAATATAGATTGTTTCAAAGCAGCTTTACAGTGATAATAGGAGATTACCGTAACAGAGATTGTTTTGGCTTTACAGCAGCTCTAGAATAAAGTTATTGTCCAGATAAAGTTAGTTTTGATTGATTCACTTCCGTTGTAAAGATCATTAGTTATTAACTTAGCGGCCGCTAACACACACCGTTCTACAGAAAACAGAACGCAAAGCTTGAAATGGGTTCCAAGGTGTAAGCATTGAAAATTACATTTGAACATTATCTTAAAAAAAGGTCTTAAATCTGTATCAGTAAATTACAGACTTGTCTTGATGTGTGTTTGACGCGTCTGGTTCTCTGTGTCTGCAGAACGAACTCGGACTCTGCGCTCCACACGAGTGTGATGAACCCGCCGGCTGCAGACCCGTTCTCTGCTGGACTCTCGCTCACTGCGCAGGGCAGACGGACCGGTCAGTGGCTTCGACACGCCTCACATGTGACCGCCATCGTGTGTGTGTGTGTGTGTGAGTGGGTTCTGACAGGTTCTGTTCTCCTCCTGCAGTTTTATCCTATCCGGTTCCTCCCATCGAGGAGAACGGCCCGGGTGAAGGACGCCTGCTCAAACCCTGGGACTCCAGGAAGGTGCGCTCTGCTGTGTGTGTGTGTGTGTGTGTGTGTACAGGTTTATATTACATTGTGGGGATGTACATGTCTCCACAAGGATGGTAAAACCTGAGATCACGTACTTTGAGGATCAGCCAGCGGTTCCCCATGAGGGAAATGGGTTAATAAACATACTAAATTATATTTTTTTGAAAATGTAAAAATGCAGAAAGATGTGTGTGATGGGTAGGGTTAGTGTGTGTTTGTGTGTGTGTGATGGGTAGGTTATGGGGTAGGTTTAGTTTATGTGTGTGTGATGGGTAGGGTTAGTGTGTTTGAATCTGTGTGTGTGTGTGTGTGATGGGTAGGGTTAGTGTGTTTGCGTGTGTGTGTGTGATGGGTAGGTTTAGGGGTAGGGTTAGTGTGTGTGTGTGTGTGTTTGTGTGAGATGGGTAGGTTATGGGGTAGGGTTAGTGTGTGTGTGTGTGTGTGTTTGTGTGAGATGGGTAGGTTTAGGGGTAGGGTTAGTGTGTGTGTGTGTGTGTGTGTGTGATGGGTAGGTTATGGGGTAGGGTTAGTGTGTTTGCGTGTGTGTGTGTGATGGGTAGGTTTAGGGGTAGGGTTAGTGTGTGTGTGTGATGGGTAGGTTTAGGGGTAGGGTTAGTGTGTGTGTGTGTGTGTGTGTGTGTGTGTGTGTGTGTGTGTGTGTGTGTGTGTGTGTGTGTGTGATGGGTAGGTTATGGGGTAGGGTTAGTGTGTTTGCGTGTGTGTGTGTGATGGGTAGGTTTAGGGGTAGGGTTAGTGTGTGTGTGTGTGTTTGTGTGTGATGGGTAGGTTATGGGGTAGGGTTAGTGTGTGTGTGTGTTTGCGTGTGTGTGTGTGATGGGTAGGTTTAGGGGTAGGGTTAGTGTGTGTGTGTGTGTGTGTGTGTGTGATGGGTAGGTTATGGGGTAGGGTTAGTGTGTTTGCGTGTGTGTGTGTGATGGGTAGGTTTAGGGGTAGGGTTAGTGTGTGTGTGTGTGTTTGTGTGTGATGGGTAGGTTATGGGGTAGGGTTAGTGTGTTTGCGTGTGTGTGTGTGATGGGTAGGTTTAGGGGTAGGGTTAGTGTGTGTGTGTGTTTGCGTGTGTGTGTGTGATGGGTAGGTTTAGGGGTAGGGTTAGTGTTTGTGTGTGTGTGTGATGGGTAGGTTATGGGGTAGGGTTAGTGTGTGTGTGTGTGAGAGTGATAGGTAGGTTATGGAGTAGGGTTAGTGTGTTTGCGTGTGTGTGTGTGATGGGTAGGTTTAGGGGTAGGGTTAGTGTGTGTGTGTGTTTGCGTGTGTGTGTGTGATGGGTAGGTTTAGGGGTAGGGTTAGTGTGTGTGTGTGTTTGCGTGTGTGTGTGTGATGGGTAGGTTTAGGGGTAGGGTTAGTGTTTGTGTGTGTGTGTGATGGGTAGGTTATGGGGTAGGGTTAGTGTGTGTGTGTGTTTGCGTGTGTGTGTGTGATGGGTAGGTTTAGGGGTAGGGTTAGTGTGTGTGTGTGTGTGTGTGTGTGTGTGTGATGGGTAGGTTATGGGGTAGGGTTAGTGTGTTTGCGTGTGTGTGTGTGATGGGTAGGTTTAGGGGTAGGGTTAGTGTGTGTGTGTGTGTTTGTGTGTGATGGGTAGGTTATGGGGTAGGGTTAGTGTGTTTGCGTGTGTGTGTGTGATGGGTAGGTTTAGGGGTAGGGTTAGTGTGTGTGTGTGTTTGCGTGTGTGTGTGTGATGGGTAGGTTTAGGGGTAGGGTTAGTGTTTGTGTGTGTGTGTGATTGGTAGGTTATGGGTTAGGGTTAGTGTGTGTGTGTGTGTGAGAGTGATAGGTAGGTTATGGAGTAGGGTTAGT
>NW_027508741.1:2330000-2332500 GCF_051911475.1 Siphateles boraxobius | reverse complement strand
CCTGCAAATGCCCTGGTTTTCATATCAGCATCTGGGCCCGTCTGCATCAAGCCTCTGAGAATTACTCTCAAGAACACTGCTTAGAATTGACTTAAGAGTAAAAACAATTCTCGGCTCAAAGCTGCGCTTAAAAGTCAGTTATCAAGCATCTCTCAGTCGTAATGTAAGTGATGATGATGATATGATCTCGACTGGTTCTCGGTTTAAGAACATCAAGTTTCAGTCAAGCTGCAACCTTTCGGTCTCTTTCTTAAATTCCAACACTGAAGTGATTAAACTGCAGTTCATCCACTGGCCACTAGAGACCGGCTGCAAAAGAGACTCAATCCCATAAACCCCCATGTTAAAATACCCAACTTTACAGCAGAAACAAATGTGTTTACAGTCTGGTGCAAATAGTGGTTATGGTCTATATAGCTAATTTTATCCTTCATGACGACTGCGAGGGCGGGATATTTTTATAACTCATCCGTTTAAATTATATTAAGCCTTAAAGTTCTGCATATTTAAGGGCGTGGCCACTTGAGTGACAGGTGGATTTCCGCTGATGTCACTACTAACCGTTTGTCTGCTATCTGTTAGCGTCACGTCACCTTAGCTAATCCGCCTCGCTTCACACGTTCGTTTATCCGGGAGTGACGCTGCCAAGATGGCGACGGCCGGCTCCGCCCACTTTGGGCTTCAGAAACGCTCTTCAGAAACACTACGCGTGACGTCACCGACACTGCGCCCATATTTATTTACAGTCTATGGATTCAGTCTCTGTGTTTATTTGCTGCATGTGCGCTGGTTTTCAGGTCAGTATCTGACGTTACTGTGTTTGTGTGTGTAGTGTGTTTCCCTCTCCGGACCAGCAGGGCGGCGCTTCTCACGGCCCATCAGTGTTGAATACGGGCGGCTCGCTGCCGGATCTGTCCAGTCTGCACTTCCCGTCTCCTCTGCCCACGCCACTGGACCCGGACGAGCCCGGATACCCGTCGCTGAGCACCGGGAACCTGAGCTGCACCCTCACCCAGCTGGGCATCACCAGCTCCTTCCACTCCACAGGTGGGAAGCATCACTGCACTCTCAGCCGGGTTGGGGAACTTACTTGGAAAAGTAATGCATTACAATATTGTGTTACTCCCCAAAGCGGAACTAATTGCGTTACTTCGTTTATTTTTCTGAAAAGTAATGCATTACAATATTGTGTTACTCCCCAAAGCGGAACTAATTGCGTTACTTCGTTTATTTTTATGAAAAGTAATGCGTTACATTACTTTTGCGTTACTGTTTCTCACCTGGGCTGGGCTTGTTTGTTTGTTTTTAATAACAACAAAAAAAGTTCTGTTTTTGGCAAAAGTAAATGTCCTTTCACACCAAAAGTGAAGTGAATAATCCTCACTTTACTTCTCTCAACATTCGGACAGGAGAGCTGTCAGTCAATAAATGTGAAAAGTAACTAGTGTTACTTATTTGAAAAAGTAACTTAGATATTTTGTTGTAAATTGAAAAAGTAATGCGTTACTTTACTAGTTACTTGAAAAAGTAATCTGATTACGTAACTCAAGTTACTTGTAATGAGTTACACACATCATTGATTATAACAACTATATTATTGCACAGCTTTTTACTTACACGGTTACTCTGCGTTTTAAAAGTTTTTGAACTGTAAGATTTTTAATGTTTTTAGAAGAAGTCTCTTCTGCTTACCAAGACTGCATTTTTAAATGATTACAAATACTGTAATATTGTTAAATATAATGACAATTTAAAATAACTGTTTTCTATTTTAATATATTTTAAAATGTAATTTATTCCTGTGATCAAAGCTGAATTTTCAGCATCATTACTCCAGTCTTCAGTGTCACATGATCCTTCAGAAATCACTATAATATGATGATTTGATGCTCAAGAAACATTTATGATCATTATTATCAATGGTGAAAACAGTTGTGGACAATTTTTTTCAGGATTCTTTGATTAATTGAAAGTTCAGAAGATCAGCATTTGTTTGAAATATAATCTTTTGCAACATTATAAGTGTCTTTACTGTCACTTTTGATCAATTTAATGAATCCTTGATCAATTAAAGTATTGATTTCCCCCCGAAAAAAATAAAATTCTTACTGACCCCAAATTTTGAACAGTAGTGTTTAATTTTACAAAAGCTTTCTATTTCAGATAAATGCTGCAAACTGCGCCTTCCACACTGATATCAGTGCAAGATATCACTGCAGTCGTCAACATTGAAGTGGATCAAAAAAGTTGATGAAAGTTGTCCTATGACAAGAACGGGTGTTGTTCAAAATTCATGTTTAACTTTGATGAAAGGCTTTGATCCACTTCAAAAGTTGAGTACTGTATATTATTGCACAGCTCTTCAGTGGCCGGTAACCTCTGGTGCTTTTCGCGTGTCCTCGGCCAAAAATTACAGATTTTTTCAATTTCAATTAAATTAAAGTACTATGTTTAAGTTAGATAATGTTTTTTTAAATGTAATTTTAGGGGATTTTATGGT
>NW_027508741.1:2322500-2325000 GCF_051911475.1 Siphateles boraxobius | reverse complement strand
CCACCTCGTCCTCGCTCGGCTCCATCACACAGGTACACACACACATACACACACACACACACACGCCAACACCACCCCAAACAGTTCTCGCCCACCTCGTCCTCGCTCGGCTCCATCACACAGGTACACACACACACACGCACACACACGCCGACACCACCCCAAACAGTTCTCGCCCACCTCGTCCTCGCTCGGCTCCATCACACAGGTACACACACACACACGCCGACACCACCCGAAACAGTTCTCGCCCACCTCATCCTCGCTCGGCTCCATCACACAGGTACACACACACATACACACACACACACACGCCGACACCACCCCAAACAGTTCTCGCCCACCTCGTCCTCGCTCGGCTCCATCACACAGGTACACACACACACACGCCGACACCACCCGAAACAGTTCTCGCCCACCTCATCCTCGCTCGGCTCCATCACACAGGTACACACACACACACACGCACACGCCGACACCACCCCAAACAGTTCTCGCCCACCTCGTCCTCGCTCGGCTCCATCACACAGGTACACACACACACACACACACGCCGACACCACCCCAAACAGTTCTCGCCCACCTCGTCCTCGCTCGGCTCCATCACACAGGTACACACACACACACACAAACACACGCAACGACACCACCCCAAACAGTTCTCGCCCACCTCGTCCTCGCTCGGCTCCATCACACAGGTACACACACACACACACACACACAAGCGCGCGCGCACACACACACCCACACGCGTACAAACACACACGCCGACACCACCCCAAACAGTTCTCGCCCAACTCGTCCTCGCTCGGCTCCATCACACAGGTACACACACACATACACACACACACACACGCCGACACCATCCCAAACAGTTCTCGCCCACCTCGTCCTCGCTCGGCTCCATCACACAGGTACACACACACACACACGCCGACACCACCCCAAACAGTTCTCGCCCACCTCGTCCTCGCTCGGCTCCATCACACAGGTACACACACACACACACACACACACGCCGACACCACCCCAAACAGTTCTCGCCCACCTCGTCCTCGCTCGGCTCCATCACACAGGTACACACACACACACACAC
The DNA here is from genome assembly GCF_051911475.1 of Siphateles boraxobius. Classification (NCBI taxonomy): domain Eukaryota; kingdom Metazoa; phylum Chordata; class Actinopteri; order Cypriniformes; family Leuciscidae; genus Siphateles; species Siphateles boraxobius. The sequence continues at coordinate 2,323,904 of NW_027508741.1, read as the reverse complement.
ACGCCGACACCACCCCAAACAGTTCTCGCCCACCTCATCCTCGCTCGGCTCCATCACACACACACACACACACACACGCCGACACCACCCCAAACAGTTCTCGCCCACCTCGTCCTCGCTCGGCTCCATCACACAGGTACACACACACACACACACACACACACACACACGCCGACACCACCCCAAACAGTTCTCGCCCACCTCGTCCTCGCTCGGCTCCATCACACAGGTACACACACACATACACACACACACCGACACCATCCCAAACAGTTCTCCCCCACCTCGTCCTCGCTCGGCTCCATCACACAGGTACACACATACACACACACACACATACACACACGCCGACACCACCCCAAACAGTTCTCGCCCACCTCTAAATAATACAATATTTCCAAAGCTTGAAATACATAGAATAATATTAAAAATATCAACATAAATTATATTCTCTCTCTCTCTCTCTCTCTGTGTGTGTGTGCGTGCGTGTGTGTGTGTGTGCGTGTGTGTCTGTGTCTCTCTGTGTGTGTGCGTGTGTGTGTGTGTGCGTGCGTGTGTGTGTGCGTGTGTTTCTGTGTCTGTGTGTGTGTGCGTGTGTGTGTGCGTGTGTGTGTGTGTGTGTGTGTGTCTCTCTGTCTGTGCGTGTGTGTGTGTGTCTGTGTCTCTCTGTGTGTGTGTGTGTGCGTGTGTGCGTGCGTGTGCGTGTGTGTGTGTGTCTCTCTGTGTGTGTGTGTGTGTGTGTGTGTGTGTGTGTGTGTGTGTGTGTTTGTGTGTCAGGGTGTGGCTCTGGACACCAGTAAGCTGCTGGTGGATCAGAGGTCGTCTCAGTATTCTTTCGGGCAGCAGGTTCAGAAAGGTCTTGTTCCTGCGCAGACACACACACACACACTCACACACATGCTCCGCCCGTCATCACAGACCGCACAGCTTCATCTACACAACATGCAAAACCTGCACAAGACGCAGAACTTCCAGCAGCAGCGGCCCAATCAGAAGCAGAACCCGAGTGTGTGTGCGGCCGACGCTCCGCTGGAGGAGCAGAACCGCATCAGTGACCTGGAGCTGTACAACGTGAGTCACACACACACACACACACACACAGACACACACACGAGTTACAGGATACTGGTGAATACACTGGGATTCGCATTGTTACTCTCCATAAATATGATTTCACTCCTTATTATAGTCAAGTCTCCTTTATTTATACAGCGCTTTTTACAGCACAGAGTTTCAAAGCAGCTTTACAGAGATAACAGGAAAATAATGCAACAAAGTTTGTTTCAAGAAGGAAATAGCGTCACAGTCCAGATTCAGTGAGTTCAGTGATGGTTTATTTTTGTTGTAAAAAAGTTATTAATTTAGTTCATTTATAGATATAGTCAAGTCAAGTCAATTTATTTA
>NW_027508741.1:2312500-2315000 GCF_051911475.1 Siphateles boraxobius | reverse complement strand
GTTTAAAGGTTTTGACATTTTCTTAAAAGAAGAAAAAAGGACTTTATATCAGAGGAGAATGTTCTTAAATCAGGATCGTTGAATGCTTCTGTCTTTATAAGGATGAATCTTGCGCAGAAGACAAAGTAATAATACCGTATAATCAAGATTTTTATCCTTAGAATGAAAATCTGACAAAAAATTATAGATTCTGTCATTTGTGTGTTCAATAATCTGCTAAAGTTATTGTTGTTTAGCAATGATGCAACATATATTATTTATAAATGATTAGCTTGGTACGTAGATATCAGTTCATTTCTATATTAATGGATGGTCTATAATTTATTTCGAGAGACAAAAAGTTCTTGACGGTCAGGTTTATGTTTATCTCAGCTAAACACGTGTAGGTTTAGTTGCACCTCGTCTTCTCTACTCACTTTAAAATGCATTTTCTTTTTAATTTTCTTGTGTTGCCTGTCTTTAGCGTGTGTGAGATGTGGTAAGACCCTGTTTACTCCTTACAGTAAAACACACTCCACACGGTTTCCGGAGCAACATTACTGTAGATATTGGAAATATATTAACTTGTTTTTTTACAGTCTATGATGTGAACACACAAAAGACACATTTATAATAGGCATATATGTATACATGTATAAATCTCAAGTAAAGAGTTGAACTGCACACTCACTCAAATATTTTGATTATGTTGGACTGAAATGTAGGGTATGTCACGGTTCTGTCACAGCTATTCTTGGTTTGGTGACAGAGCAGTGGCATTCCTGGTCTTGTGTTTGTGTATGGTCTTGTTCACTGTGAGTGTATGGCTGTCATGAGTTCTCTGTGTGCCATGTGCTCTTGTGGATTGTCTAGCCCCTCCCACCTTGTTACCTCATTATTGGATTATTGGTTTCACCTAGTTTCCCTTGTTACCCTCTTTGTTTGCTTTCCTATTTAGTCTCCCTGTGTTGGCTGTCTTGTGCTTATTCATTGTTAAAGTTATGGGTGGTGAGTTATGTGTAGTTCTGTGCCTGCCATGTCATGTCCCTGGATTTATTATTTAGTTCTTGAGACCTGGATTTCCTTTGTTTGTTTGATTTATGTTTTACTTAATTAAACACTTTTTCACCTCTGCTCTTGAGTCCTCACACTATTCTTGGCGGCCGCCCCGTGACAGGGTATGTGCACTTAATGTGGGTTTTATCATACTCTGTCTTTACCAAATTCTTTTTAACTTGCATCTCATAAAGGTGTGTGTTTGCTTTAGCTATAAGAAAATGAAAATCCATCCATAAACACCCATCATTTTTTTATTTTTTACGAAATAAACAACTTACAGAGACATACATGGACATGTTTTTAATGTCATTTTCAATTTTCTCTGCACAGTCCATCATCTGTGGCCACAAGAAATCAAAGTGGCTTGACACTTTTTTCACTATTGTTCCATCAATAAGTGCTTGTGCCGCTGTACTTTCAAGATCAGGAGCAAATTGATGAAATCCACACACACACACACACACACACACACACACACGATAAAATCACCATGGATGTCCTTTTAAAAAATAGTTAAAGAAGAGGGGTAAACCATAGGAGTCATCATAATTCATAAATGGTGTTAATAAAATAAATTGTGAACAACAGTATTGTGTCTTTCTTTTAAATGGCCCTTGGAATTTTAGAAAAGGGATAAATTGTGTTTGTCTTAATAAAATGCCGTGTAGGATACTGTTTTGTAGCTGTATGACGACCAATAGAGAATAGTACTACAGATAATCAAGGATCCATATGATTACACAGTACTGTATGTCTAATGGGCTAAATTTGGTTAATATCTGAATGTAACTATAAATTCACAAGAACATATTTCACTCAGTCTTCCATGTAAAAAACTGCGGTGAATAGGCCTATAACTGCAGTAGCTCATATACTTGTCATAACATAGTTGATCCAACTGTGTATTTTTAAATGTTCAATTCACAAAAGCACATTGTGTTCTGTAGTGAAGAGAGTGAAGCCCAACTGAATATCTACAGACATTTTAATCCGTGCAGATCTAAACTGTAACGTTTATATTCAAATGAACAAAAAACAACAATAAAAAAATGTCTATGGACGGGTTATTAATGTGTAAGAGTCGATTTAATTATGTTATTTTGCAGTATATTCCCCTAGTGGACGCATCAGGAACAACAGGGGCGTAAAACTGTCAGGGCCGTATATCTGCCGGCACACACACACACACACACACACACACACACAATAATAATAACAAATATTTTCCTCATCTTCCCTAAAATAGTTTAATCATTATCAATCATTAACTCTAACCATAACGGTCTTGCTTGGTAATTGGATGTTTATAAAAAATTTAATTTTTAATAATTGGATGTGAGTTTTTCCAATTGTAGTATTCACTGTGGAAGTTTGTTTCCGCCACAGATTACAATATTTTAAAAGATAATTGCGACTTTTTATCTCACAATTTCATATTTATATTTCGCAATTCTGACTTTAT
>NW_027508741.1:2300000-2307500 GCF_051911475.1 Siphateles boraxobius | reverse complement strand
TGTGTGTGTGTGTGTGTGTGTGTGTGTGTGTGTGTGTGTGCGCGTGTGTGTGTGTGTGTGCGTGTGTTGATCTGCGTATGGATTCACTACTGCTGTACTTCAGTGTGTGTGTGTGTGTGTGTGTGTGTGTGTGTTGATCTGTGTATGGATTCACTGCTGCTGTACTTCAGTGTGTGTGTGAGTGTGAGTGTGTTCCTCTGTCCTGCATCAGAAATCTGTTGATCTGTGTATGGATTCACTGCTGCTGTACTTCAGTGTGTGTGTGTGTGTGTGTGTGTGTGTGTGTGTGTGTGTGTGTGTGTGTGTGTGTGTGTGTGTGTGTGTGTGTGCGTGTGTGTGTGTGTGTGCGTGTGTTGATCTGCGTATGGATTCACTACTGCTGTACTTCAGTGTGTGTGTGTGTGTGTGTGTGTGTTGATCTGTGTATGGATTCACTGCTGCTGTACTTCAGTGTGTGTGTGTGTGTGAGTGTGTGTGAGTGTGAGTGTGTTCCTCTGTCCTGCATCAGAAATCTGTTGATCTGTGTATGGATTCACTGCTGCTGTACTTCAGTGTGTGTGTGTGTGTGTGTGTGTGTGTGTGTGTGTGCGTGTGTGTGTGTGTGTGTGTGTGTGTGTGTGCATGTGTGTGCGTGTGTGTGTGTGTGTGTGTGTGTGTTGATCTGCGTATGGATTCACTACTGCTGTACTTCAGTGTGTGTGTGTGTGTGTGTGTGTGTGTGTGTGTGTGTGTGTGTGTGTGCGTGTGTTGATCTGTGTATGGATTCACTGCTGCTGTACTTCAGTGTGTGTGTGTGTGTGTGTGTGTGTGTTGATCTGTGTATGGATTCACTGCTGCTGTACTTCAGTGTGTGTGTGTGTGTGTGTGTGTGTGTGTGTGTTGATCTGTGTATGGATTCACTGCTGCTGTACTTCAGTGTGTGTGCGTGTGTGTGTGTGTGTGTGTGTGTGTTGATCTGTGGATGGATTTATTATGGGGTGATGATCGCTGCATTATTCCAAATAAATAGATTTAGATTCACAAATAAATGTAAAGTTTCACAAAAAATTATAAAAATCACAGATAAATAAAATGAGATTTGCAAATTTTTTATTTTTTTACAAATGTGTTTTATGGCACAAACACAACTCTGCCTGGCAGTTATTAGTGAATCTCTTCTTGTGCATTTGTAAATCTCCTCACGCATTTGTGGATTCTGAAACACTTCTAGCGTCGACGTGCAGACAAATCCACAAATAAGTGACTCCACCCACCGTTTACTCAAGCCAATCAGAGAACGGCCACATTGAGTTGACCAATCGTAGCACGTTCTCGCTACAACCAATCACGTTAGGCTTTACACTCAGAGTGGTCTTGCCCTGAAATAACTTTGCTCATTCCTCTGCATTTGCTCAAATAGGAAGTGCAAGGCTAAGGTCCATAATATTGCTTCAGTAGAATATGTTTAAAATGTGGATTTCGTTAGAGTTAGACCATGAGACTGTATTCAAAAAACTGTATTCAACCTCGTGATAAATACGCGTATTTTGTGTAAAATTGGGGAAATTACTGTCACAACAGCTTTCCCCACTTCTTCGGTCAAGTTTTAAATAGCAGGTCAGTGGATCTAATGATTAAATATATATCATGCATTTAAAAGTGAAATGCCCAGTAGACAAGCGATTTAAATTTATCCGTTAAAATGCTTGATCACACAAATAATATTTCATATGAATCAGACTTAATAATATTGTATTGTAAAAGTTACTTACAGCATCCAAAATAAATGTAAAGATGTATTTTTTCAGCATTGCATTATCCACTCATAACCCCAGTAGCCACACGCTGTTACATCTTCAATGATGGTCTTTTGCGCTGATATTTTGTCTTCTACATAATATTTATGTCCTATAGCTAGCTATTTGTCACAACCATTGTGCTTTAAAAGACAAAATCATCCGTTTTGTAATTTCTTACATCGTGTCTACCCCATGTGAGGCTGTCTACACTGGACAAAGCAAATGTGCAGATGATGTGTCCTCCGTAGTGGCGTGTAGTTGCGTGTGGTAGGGTATAGTAGCGTGTAGTGGCGTGTAGTTGTGAAAGGATTTCATTTGATTATTTCTGTATTTTATCTTTTATTCTAAACTGTTTTAATTATTCTTATTTCTTTTGATTATTTTAATTTCTTCTATGTAAAGCACTTTGAATTACCATTGTGTATGAAATGTGCTATATAAATAAACTTGCCTTGCCTTGTAGTTGCGTGTAGTAGGGTGTAGTGCCGTGTAGTTGCATGTAGTAGCGTGTAGTTGCGTGTAGTAGGGTGTAGTTGCGTGTAGTAGGGTGTAGTGCCATGTAGTAGTGTGTAGTTGCGTGTAGTAGGGTGTAGTGCCGTGTAGTTGCATGTAGTAGCGTGTAGTTGCGTGTAGTAGCGTGTAGTTGCGTGTAGTAGGGTGTAGTGGCGTGTAGTGGCGTGTAGTAGCGTGTAGTGCCATGTAGTAGTGTGTAGTTGCGTGTAGTAGGGTGTAGTGCCGTGTAGTTGCATGTAGTAGCGTGTAGTTGCGTGTAGTAGGGTGTAGTGGCGTGTAGTAGTGTGTAGTTGCGTGTAGTAGGGTGTAGTGGCGTGTAGTTGCATTTAGTGGCGTGTAGTTGCGTGTAGTGGCGTGTAGTAGGGTGTAGTGGCGTGTAGTAGTGTGTAGTTGCGTGTAGTAGGGTGTAGTGGCGTGTAGTGGCGTGTAGTAGCGTGTAGTGCCATGTAGTAGTGTGTAGTTGCGTGTAGTAGGGTGTAGTGCCGTGTAGTTGCATGTAGTAGCGTGTAGTTGCGTGTAGTAGGGTATAGTGGCGTGTAGTAGTGTGTAGTTGCGTGTAGTAGGGTGTAGTGGCGTGTAGTTGCATTTAGTGGCGTGTAGTGGCGTGTAGTTGCGTGTAGTGGCGTGTAGTAGGGTGTAGTGGCGTGTAGTAGTGTGTAGTTGCGTGTAGTAGGGTGTAGTGGCGTGTAGTTGCATGTAGTGGCGTGTAGTAGCGTGTAGTGGCGTGTAGTAGGGTGTAGTGCCGTGTAGTAGGGTGTAGTGGCGTGTAGTTGCGTGTAGTGCCATGTAGTTGCGTGTAGTAGGGTGTGGTGGCCTGTAGTGTAGTGGCATGTAGTTGTGTGTAGTGGCGTGTAGTTTAGTGGCGTGTAGTGTAGTGGCGTGTAGTTGCGTGTAGTAGGGTGTGGTGGCCTGTAGTGTAGTGGCGTGTAGTGTAGTGGCGTGTAGTTGTGTGTAGTGGCGTGTAGTGTAGTGGTGTGTAGTGTAGTGGCGTGTAGTTGCGTGTAGTGCCATGTAGTTGCGTGTAGTAGGGTGTGGTGGCCTGTAGTGTAGTGGCATGTAGTTGTGTGTAGTGGCGTGTAGTGTAGTGGCGTGTAGTTGTGTGTAGTGGCGTGTAGTGTAGTGGTGTGTAGTGTAGTGGCGTGTAGTTGCGTGTAGTGCCATGTAGTTGCGTGTAGTAGGGTGTGGTGGCCTGTAGTGTAGTGGCATGTAGTTGTGTGTAGTGGCGTGTAGTGTAGTGGCATGTAGTTGTGTGTAGTGGCGTGTAGTGGCGTGTAGTGCCATGTAGTTGCGTGTAGTGCCATGTAGTTGCGTGTAGTGCCATGTAGTTGCGTGTAGTAGGGTGTGGTGGCCTGTAGTGTAGTGGCATGTAGTTGTGTGTAGTGGCGTGTAGTAGGGTGTAGTGGCGTGTAGTGCCATGTAGTTGCGTGTAGTGCCATGTAGTTGCGTGTAGTAGGGTGTGGTGGCCTGTAGTGTAGTGGCATGTACTTGTGTGTAGTGGCGTGTAGTAGGGTGTAGTGGTGTGTAGTAGGGTGTAGTGGCGTGTAGTAGGGTGTAGTGGCGTGTAGTAGGGTGTAGTGGCGTGTAGTTGCGTGTAGTAGGGTGTAATGGCGTGTAGTTGCGTGTAGTGGCGTGTAGTTGCGTGTAGTGGCGTGTAGTAGGGTGTAGTGGCATGTAGTTGCGTGTAGTAGGGTGTAATGGCGTGTAGTTGCGTGTAGTAGGGTGTAGTGGCGCGTAGTGGCGTGTAGTAGGGCAGTGGTTCCCAACCTTTTTTGGTCTGAGACCCCCTTTTTCCCAAAAAAATATTTTAGGGCCCCCCTTCACATTTAATGATATTATCGCTCTTGTAAGCTTGCAGCAAGGATGACAAAATATGTTGTTTTCAAACAAATGGTATATTTACTATAACCAGATATGTTTATGCACAAATAATAGCCTATATTATTGAAAATACAATAACAAAAACATCAGTAGGCCTGTTGTAATTTAAAAACTGCAATGCAAAATTGAAATGCAAAACCTAAAAATATTCCCACTGGTGTGTAGGTAAAAAAAGAAAGAATATAGGCTATTATTAAATAACTGCTGTCTGGGGCCTCAATACTTGCAAGTTATTTGTGAGGCTTTATCAATGTGAGGCTTTATTTTTTACGTTTTTGGCGCTTTAGCGAGCTATAATAAACTTGCGTTTATTAACAGAATAATGCGTCTTTCGGAAGAACATTGTAGCCGGAACTACTTCTCTCTGTGTACGTCTATGACGAGTCACGCAGATACTGGGCTACTCCGCAGCGGCAGCGATCCGAACCAGTGTAAAATAGTCCCAATGTAAACACTTATTATAGGTGTACCATAGTGGTTCAGGATAAGACAAAAACACGGATTGATAGATTCATGATGAACTCGCTCATTATATAAATTTTGAACAGGAAAAAGTTAAGGACTTTTATTTAATGCTCATTGCTCCAAACTTTTCAAAATATGACGCGACCCCCCACAGAGCTCGCTGAGGCCCCCTTGTGGGCCGCGACCCCCCTGTTGGGAACCACTGTAGTAGGGTGTAGTGGCATGTAGTTGCGTGTAGTAGGGTGTAATGGCGTGTAGTTGCGTGTAGTAGGGTGTAGTGGCGTGTAGTGGCGTGTAGTGGCCTGTAGTGTAGTAGCGTGTAGTAGGGTGTAGTGGCATGTAGTTGCGTGTAGTAGGGTGTAATGGCGTGTAGTTGCGTGTAGTGGCGTGTAGTGGCCTGTAGTGTAGTGGCCTGTACTATAGTGGCGTGTAGTTGCATGTAGTAGGGTGTAGTGGTGTGTAGTTGCATGTAGTAGGGTGTAGTGGCGTGTAGTAGGGTGTAGTGGTGTTTAGTTGCGTGTATTAGGGTGTAGTTGCGTGTAGTGGCGTGTAGTTGCGTGTAGTAGGGTGTAGTTGCGTGTAGTAGCATGTAGTGGCGTGTAGTAGGGTGTAGTTGCGTGTAGTAGGGTGTAGTGGCGTGTGGTAGGGTGTAGAGGCATGTAGTTTCGTGTAGTGGCGTGTAGTTGCGTGTAGTGGCCTGTAGTTTAGTGGCATGTAGTTGCGTGTAGTGGCCTGTAGTGTAGTGGCGTGTAGTTGCGTTTAGTGGCGTGTAGTAGGGTGTAGTGGCGTGTAGGTGCGTATAGTAGGGTGTAGGTGCGTATAGTAGGGTGTAGGTGCGTATAGTAGGGTGTAGGTGCGTGTAGTTGGGTGTAGTAGCATGTAGTGGCCTGTAGTAGCGTGTAGCGGCCTGTAGTGTAGTGGCGTGTAGTTTCGTGTAGTGGCGTGTAGTAGGGTGTATAGTAGGGTGTAGTGGCGTGGAGGTGCGTGTAGTTGGGTGTAGTGGCCTGTAGTAGCGTGTAGCGGCGTGTAGTGTAGTGGCGTGTAGTTGCGTGTAGTGGCGTGCACAGGGATTAAAGCTCTCCGTCGCTACGACGGATTTCCGTTAATTGCAGCGAAAAACTGCTCCGTGTTCACTCAATTAATCTTAGTTTTGGAGAAGTGCATGTGTCAGGCTACAGTTGGTTTGCTGCGGTCCGAATCAGAGCGCGATTGTTCCCGGCGCCCCCCGCAGCTTTGGTCTGGTTTCACACTCAACTTGATTCTATCGAACCCCGGTGCGTTTGCGTCATTAGAGGTTTGCGTGCATATTACGTCATCGCAAACGTGCACTGCGCATGATAGAAAACAGAACGCGGGTCAATATTGGCCGTTCCTCAATACCAATACGCAAACTTCGGACTTGTGTCCTTGGTAGTTCTGACTTGCCAAGTTCGACTCAGGAGAACCGAGCTCCCGTGGACGAGAGGGCGCGAGTCCGGTTATTCTGCAAACGGAACAGCGCGTTCTTCATCGCGTCACTCAGCTCACTCTGGCTACTCCGGTTATATCTTTATGTATATTTTAAGGCAACAATAAAACGAAATATGGTATAAAATACAATTCTGCCTCTTTTCATCAACAATAAAACGAAATATATATAAAACACCTTTTTTAATTTATAAATGAACATATTATCATAAACATATTAATGGCCACACAAATGTGGTTCAGGCAATGTGCGATTGATTATCTTCACTGCATATATTTATAACAACAAGAAATATAAAACACAATCCTGCTTCTTTTTGTTTTCATTTAAAAAATATGAAATATTATTGATCTTTAAAACTGACATTTAACAAACAGAGACAGGGTTGTATTGTTTCATTTTAGTATGCATGTACACATACAGTGAAGAGAATGCATAGTAAAATATATATAAAGAATATTTTATATAATTTAGAATATATTACATTACACAACCCTGTCTCTTTTTGTTAAATGTCAGTTTTAATGATCAATAATATCTAGTATAAAAGTATAAGTAATAGGTAGGCTATAAGAAGCTATGCAATGAGAAATAAAGCAAACAATTCAGTCAAACATAAGTCAGCCCTCTAATAGGCTACAAAGTTAAAGTTAAATAGCCTAAATATATAAAGTTATGAAACTTCACTTTGCCCTCAGCCAAAACGATTTGCCATGGCACAAACTATATATTAATATAGTTTAGCATTGTTTGGTCTTATAAGATAAATAAAAACATGCACTGAAAAGTTATGTAGATGGTTGATTATTTGTCAAGCTGAGTAATTTTTTTTCATAGATTAAAATAGCTTTTAAAATATGCAAACTGGCAATATTAAAGCGGTTTAAAAATCTCCCCTTAAAACGCTATTGTTCTCGACTATTTAAATAAATGTAAAGGAATATGACTTGGCCTGAAAAAATTTCAGTCAGAAGAATTTTATTCACTTTAATCCCTGCGTGTAGTTGCGTGTTGTTGCATGTAGTTGCGTGTAGTGACGTGTAGTGGCGTGTAGTTGCGTGTAGTGGCGTGTAGTGGCGTGTAGTGGCGTGTAGTTGCGAGTAGTGGCGTGTAGTTGCGTGTAGTTGCGTGTAGTTGCGTGTAGTTGCGTGTAGTTGCGTGTAGTGGCGTGTAGTGGCGTGTAGTGGCGTGTAGTGGCGTGTAGTGGCGTGTAGTGGCGTGTAGTGGCGTGTAGTTGCGCGTAGTTGCGCGTAGTTGCGCGTAGTTGCGCGTAGTTGCGCGTAGTGGCGCGTAGTTGCGCGTAGTGGCGCGTAGTGGCGCGTAGTGGCGCGTAGTTGCGCGTAGTGGCGCGTAGTGGCGCGTAGTGGCGCGTACTGGCGCGTAGTGGCGCGTAGTGGG
>NW_027508741.1:2260000-2290000 GCF_051911475.1 Siphateles boraxobius | reverse complement strand
AGATCATAATTGAATTACATAGAAAGCAAGTAAAGAGCTCTTCTCTTATAATCACTGAAGCTGTCGGTCAGTTCAGTGTGATACTATAGAAGAACAATGGCACATTTAAGAAGAGTGCATGTTAATAAAAGTTCATTTTATCTGCATCTCAACTCAAGCTCAATGCTTTTTGGTCAAATGTGCATTTTCGAGAAGTAAATATGTAATATTATATCTGTGAAACGATTAATGTCAATCGCATCCAAAATAAAAGTTTGTTTACATAATATATGTGTGTGTACTGTGTATAATTATTTGTATATATAAATACTCACACATCCATGTGTATATTTTTAAGAAATATGTCCATGTATATTCTATATATATATTTATATATAATCTATATTATATATAAATATTATATATATATATATATATAAATAACAAATTTTTTCTTAAATATATACATGTATGTGTGTGTATTTATACATACAAAATCACACATATATTATGTAACACAAACTTTTATTTTGGATGCAATTAATCGATTCACATCCCGACTGCACTTTTTTTAATGCAATATTTTAAAGGTTATGCTAGTTGTATCGTGCTGTTCACTATACATATTGTTTCATGTTATGCATGTTAATTTGTGATTCCAGAAGGTTTCTTTCCCTTTGTTTGACCATGTTGATCTGATGTGTGTCTCTAGGCACATTTCAAGCTTCATGCACAACGTCCCGTTCCCGTCGGCTCAGCGTCCTCGGATCCTGGTGCAGGTGAGCTGACAGCTCGTGTGTGTGTGTGTGTGTGTTTCAGCATGAGCTCGACGTGTGTCATTAAACCCTGACGCTTCCCTCGCAGGCGCCGGCGCGGTAAAGACCGGCACGCTGGGGCACGTGGGTAACGGGGGGGTGATGAAGCTCATCATCATCATCCTCCTCACTGACTGTACCGTAGAGATCCTCAGCTGATCGCTTCAGTCCCAATCAGTAGTCTTGTGTTTGATATCAAACTGATTGAGGGATTAATTGATTGATTAATGGGAGGGATGTGACGAGATCTCACGAGACTAAAATGTGACGAGATTTCTCGTTGAGTGAAAAGTCGCCATAACGGAGCCTGAGGGTGAAATTAGCATAGAGTATGCCACCGCTACATTCACATTACATTACCTCTACTATCGTTTTGAGTTTTTTATACAAATAAAAAGCATTGTAAGCGTGCTCGTCCAGCGCGAGCTGCAGTCGCACACAGTTCACTTTCACTGATCGCGAGGATGATTCGTTGCACAACAGAGCCTAAACGTCTGACACATGTCTTATCTTGTAGAATGCGCTCAGCACCGTCGCTCCTTAAGCTAGTGTTATACTTTCCGTGTCCGTGAGTGCGCGAGGGTCCGCATGATGTAAAAATCGTCATCGGAGGGTGTGCACGGAGGCTCCTTGTGCCTCCCATTTTTTTGTGACTATAGGTTAAAACCGCAAAAGTGCTGGAAAAAGCCGATCTACTGCGCATGCGTGGAACGCGTTCACCGAGCGGACCTCAGCAGACAGTTTAAATACAAGTAGTCCGCTCCGTGCTGTCCGCAGCTGTCCATGTGCGCGTCCAAACTGGAGTATAACCGAGCCTTTATACACAGAGTACGCACGATCGCGAAAGTGAAACGAGAGCTCCCTGATGCGCGCAAATTAGACGGCATACAATTCGGGGCTCCAGACTGCAACTAATTGCCCGCATTTTGCGACCATTTTCCTGCCGGTGCGACCAAATATTTATTTTGGTAGTGCTAGCGCGTCCACAACGTGGCAGAGCAGTGAATGCAAACAAAATGAAAGCGGAACGAAAATGTGCTGCTCATTTATGCTTCACGGACCGTTTATTAGTTCGGGCCAATAGACAGCGCAGCGCCCTGAACTCGCCAGCCGCGGCCGATCTCGATCACGCGACACTGTGACTAGCAGATCCAGGTGCTGGAGATCCAGTGAAGAAATACATTGCATTCACCTCAGAATTAATGATCCAGTGAGAAACACTCTGATTCGGCCCAGAGTTCTGTTATAAACCATAGATATCAGAGCAGGATTCAAGGCGAAGACTATAGAATTACCCAAGATGCATCACTCGTATCGTTTTGAATTGGGGAAAAGTGCAACTTTAAAGGGACTTTGATCAAGGCTTCTCGCGCGCGGTTATAAGATAAAGATGTGCTCTTTTGGTTTTGTGATAACTGATAACTAATGTGGTCACTCACAGAATCAGACACTATTGCTATTTATATAGCGCATTTCCCGTTCTGAATTATAATATTATTTGGTTCGTTGGTCAGATTGTTTTTAGACCTCAAGCTAAAACACCCTTAGGATGGACAGTAGTTGTGGCTTTGGTCTCTGTTTGCACTTGAATATTGAGAGCGTACTTTGATTATGGCTGCACTTATTGTTTGCTCTTAATAAGACTTAGAAAAAACTGTTATTTTTGTTATTTATACAGTTTTTATTTCTATGTTCAAGTTCTGGAAGCTCGTTAATGTACAGTAAAGTTTGAAGAGACTTGAGTTTGTGGCCAAACCTTTTACAGTGCTTGTATATTTTTGTCAATTTTCAATTTCAGTTTATTTATAAAGCACAAATAAACACAACTTCCGTTGACCAAAGTGCTGTACAAAGAAAAAATAACAAATAAAAACAACAACAGGACAGTTGCTTCAACATTCAATTTGCATACGACAGATCAAATAAAAATGTCTTTAACCCCTTTGAAGATGCACAGGGTTGGTGCAGCTCTGATTTCTAAAGGGAGTCTAGGTGCGGCACTAGAGAAATCCCCGTCTCCTCTAGTCTTCAGTTTTGCTCTTGGAACCACCAGAAGGCCTAGGTTCGCAGACCTAAGAGCTCTTGATGGTTGATGAACAGTCAATAGGTCTGTGAGGTATGATGGAGCCATCCCATTTAATGACTTAAAAACTAATAAAAAAACTTTAAAAGTGATTTTATGTCGCACTGGCAGCCAGTGAAGTGACTTAAGGACAGGAGTTATATGATCTCGTTTCCGAGTTCCTGTCAGAACTCTATTTGAAGGAGGTTGATGGATGATTCACTGATCCCCACATAGAGCGAATTACAATAGTCCAGCCTTGTAGAGATAAAAGCATGTATAACTTTTTCAAAGTTAGAGACAGAGAGTATAGACTTAATTTTTACCAGGGTTCATAGCTGTCTTTCAATGCATTTGATAATTCATACTCATGAAGTAGAACTGAAATGACATTCATTACAAGATTATTAGTTAAACATTTCAAAATGCACCTGCAGACTATTTTTCCAGTCATGAATTTTGTCATTGAGGATTTCTATAAATTATTGTGCAAAGGTCTCGTCTTGTTCTCGTGAGATAAGTGTCTCGTCACACCCCTAATTAATGATCTGGTGCTGGGGGGAAATCAAAGCATGAGGTGGAAGCAGAAATCAATGTGAAATGAACTCAGAAGTGTGTGTGTGTGTGCGAGTGAGTGAGTGTTTGTGTGAGAGTGTGTGAGCGAGTGAGTGAGTGAGCGAGCGAGCAAGTGAGCTAGTGAGTGAGTGAGTGAGTGAGTGAGCGAGCTAGTGGGTGAGGGAGCGAGTGAGCGAGCGAGTGAGCAAGTGTGTGAGTGAGCGAGTGTGTCAACGAGTGTGTGAGTGAGTGTGTGTGAGAGAGTGAGTGTGTGAGTGAGCGAGCGTGTGAGTGAGTGAGTGAGTGAGTGAGTGAGTGAGCGAGTGAGTGAGTGAGCGAGTGAGTGAGTGAGCGAGTGAGTGAGTGAGCGAGCGAGTGAGTGAGCGAGCTAGTGGGTGAGGGAGCGAGTGAGTGTGTGAGTGAGCGAGCGTGTGAGTGAGCGAGTGTGTCAACGAGTGTGTGAGTGAGTGAGTGAGCGAGTGAGTGAGCGAGTGAGTGAGCGAGTGAGTGAGCGTGTGAGTGAGCGAGCGAGTGAGTGAGCGAGCTAGTGGGTGAGAGAGCGAGTGAGCGAGCGAGTGAGCAAGTGTGTGAGTGAGCGAGTGTGTCAACGAGTGTGTGAGTGAGTGTGTGAGAGAGTGAGTGTGTGAGTGAGCGAGCGTGTGAGTGAGTGAGTGAGAGAGTGAGCGAGTGAGCGAGCGTGTGTGCGTGAGTGAGTGAGCGAGTGTGTCAGTGAGCGAGTGTGTCAGTGAGCGAGTGTGTGAGTGAGAGAGTGAGTATGTGAGTGAGCAAGCGTGTAAGTGAGTGAGAGAGTGAGCGTGTGTGTGAGTGAGAGAGTGTGTGAGTGAGTGTGTGAGTGAGTGTGTGAGTGAGAGAGTGTGTGAGTGAGTGTGTGAGTGAGTGTGTGAGTGAGTGTGTGAGTGAGTGTGTGAGTGAGAGAGTGAGCGAGTGAGCGAGCGTGTGTGCGTGAGTGAGTGAGCGAGTGTGTCAGTGAGCGAGTGTGTCAGTGAGCGAGTGTGTGAGTGAGAGAGTGAGTATGTGAGTGAGCAAGCGTGTAAGTGAGTGAGAGAGTGAGCGTGTGTGTGAGTGAGAGAGTGTGTGAGTGAGTGTGTGAGTGAGTGTGTGAGTGAGAGAGTGTGTGAGTGAGTGTGTGAGTGAGTGTGTGAGTGAGTGTGTGAGTGAGTGTGTGAGTGAGTGAGTGAGTGAGTGAGAGAGTGAGTGAGTGAGTGAGTGAGTGAGTGAGTGAGTGAGTGAGTGAGTGAGTGAGTGAGTGAGTGAGTGAGTGAGTGAGTGAGTGAGTGAGTGAGTGAGTGAGTGAGTGAGTGAGTGAGTGAGTGAGTGAGTGAGTGAGTGAGTGAGTCAGTGAGTGAGTGAGTCAGTGAGTGTGTGAGTGAGAGAGCGAGTGTGAGTTAGTGAGCGAGTGTGTGAGTGAGTAAGCGAGTGTGTGAGTAAGCGAGTGTGTGAGTAAGCGAGTGTGTGAGTAAGCGAGTGTGTGAGTAAGCGAGTGTGTGAGTAAGCGAGCGTGTGTGCGTGAGTGAGTGAGTGAGCGAGCGAGTGAGCGAGTGTGTCAGTGAGCGAGTGTGTGAGTGAGAGAGTGAGTATGTGAGTGAGCAAGCGTGTAAGTGAGTGAGAGAGTGAGCGTGTGTGTGAGTGAGAGAGTGTGTGAGTGAGTGTGTGAGTGAGAGAGTGTGTGAGTGAGTGTGTGAGTGAGTGAGTGAGTGAGAGAGTGAGTCAGTGAGTGTGTGAGTGAGTGAGTGAGTGAGTGAGTGAGTGAGAGAGTGTGTGAGTGAGAGAGCGAGTGTGAGAGTTAGTGAGCGAGTGTGTGAGTGAGTAAGCGAGTGTGTGAGTGAGTAAGCGAGTGTGTGAGTAAGCGAGTGTGTGAGTAAGCGAGTGTGTGAGTAAGCGAGTGTGTGAGTAAGCGAGTGTGTGAGTAAGCGAGTGTGTGAGTAAGCGAGTGTGTGAGTGAGCGAGCGAGTGAGTGAGCGAGCGAGTGAGCGAGTGTGTCAGTGAGCGAGTGTGTCAGTGAGCGAGTGTGTCAGTGAGCGAGTGGGTGAGTGAGAGAGTGAGAGAGTGAGAGAGTGAGAGAGTGAGTGAGCGAGTGAGCGAGTGTGTGAGTGAGTAAGCGAGTGTGTGAGTGAGTAAGCGAGTGTGTGAGTGAGTAAGCGAGTGTGTGAGTGAGCGAGTGTGTCAGTGAGCGAGTGTGTCAGTGAGCGAGTGTGTGAGTGAGAGAGTGAGTATGTGAGTGAGCAAGCGTGTGTGTGAGCGAGTGTGTGAGCGAGTGTGTGAGTGAGTGTGTGAGTGAGTGTGTGAGTGAGTGAGCGAGTGTGAGTGAGTGAGCGAGTGTGTGAGTGAGTGAGCGAGCGAGTGTGTAAGCGTGTGTGTGAGTGAGTGAGCGAGTGAGTGAGTGAGTCAGAGTGAGTGAGTGAGGGAGTGAGAGAGTGAGTGAGTGGGTGAGTGAGAGAGTGAGAGAGTGAGAGAGTGAGAGAGTGAGAGAGTGAGTGAGCGAGTGAGCGAGTGTGTGAGTGAGTAAGCGAGTGTGTGAGTGAGTAAGCGAGTGTGTGAGTGAGTAAGCGAGTGTGTGAGTGAGTAAGCGAGTGTGTGAGAGAGTGAGTGAGAGAGAGAGTGAGTGAGTGAGCGAGCGTGTTTGCGTGTTTGCGTGTGTGAGTGAGTGAGTGAGCGAGTGTGTGAGTGAGTAAGCGAGTGTGTGAGTGAGTAAGCGAGTGTGTGAGAGAGTGAGTGAGCGAGCGTGTTTGCGTGTGAGCGAGCGTGTTTGCATGTGAGAGTGAGTGAGTGAGTGAGTGAGTGTGTGAGTGAGTGAGTGAGTAAGCGAGTGTGTGAGTGAGTAAGCGAGTGTGTGAGAGAGTGAGTGAGCGAGCGTGTTTGCGTGTGAGCGAGCGTGTTTGCATGTGAGAGTGAGTGAGTGAGTGAGTGAGTGAGTGAGTGAGTGAGTGAGTGAGTGAGTGTGTGAGTGAGTGTGTGAGCGAGTGTGTGAGCGAGTGTGTGAGCGAGTGTGTGAGCGAGTGTGTGAGCGAGTGTGTGAGCGAGTGTGTGAGCGAGTGTGTGAGCGAGTGTGTGAGCGAGTGTGTGAGCGAGTGTGTGAGCGAGTGTGTGAGCGAGTGTGTGAGCGAGTGTGTGAGCGAGTGTGTGAGCGAGTGTATGAGTGAGCGAGTGAGTGAGCGAGTGTGTGAGCGTGTGAGTGAGTGAGCATGTGAGTGAGTGAGCGAGTGAGGGAGCGAGTGAGTGAGCGAGTGTGTGAGCGAGTGTGTGAGCGAGTGTGTGAGCGAGTGAGTGAGTGAGTGAGTGAGTGAGCGAGCGAGTGAGTGAGCGAGTGTGTGAGTGTGTGAGTGAGTGAGCGAGTGTGTGAGCGAGTGAGTGAGTGAGCGAGTGTGTGAGCGTGTGAGTGAGTGTGAGCGTGTGAGTGAGTGAGCGAGCGAGCGTGTGAGCGAGTGAGTGAGCGAGTGAGTGAGCGAGTGAGTGAGCGAGTGAGTGAGCGAGTGAGTGAGCGAGTGAGTGAGCGAGTGAGTGAGCGAGTGAGTGAGCGAGCGAGTGTGTGAGCGTGTGAGTGAGTGTGAGCGTGTGAGTGAGTGAGCGAGCGAGCGTGTGAGCGAGTGAGTGAGCGAGTGAGTGAGCGAGTGAGTGAGCGAGTGAGTGAGCGAGTGAGTGAGCGAGTGAGCGAGTGAGTGAGCGAGCGTGTGAGTGAATGAGCGTGTGAGTGAATGAGTGAGTGAGCGAGCGTGTGAGTGAGCGAGCGTGTGAGTGAGCGAGCGTGTGAGTGAGCGAGCGTGTGAGTGAATGAGCGTGTGAGTGAATGAGTGAGTGAGCGAGCGAGCCAGTGTGTATTAATGTGTGTTGTGTGTCCTCAGCTCTCTCCGTATGATAACCTCCTGCTCTGTCAACCGGTCTCGTCTCCGCTGCCGCTCAGGTCAGACACACACACTCTCCCTGCATGAGTCTGATTGGCTGTTGCGTCTCGGCTCTGATGTTCTGATTGGCTGCTGTGTTTCCCGCTCTCAGTGGGGCTAGTTTCGTGAAGCTGCTGCAGAATCTGGGTCCCGAGAACGCCTGTACACTTCTGCTGGCCGTCCTGACCGAACACAAGCTGCTCCTGCACTCGCTGAGACCCGATGTCCTGACGTCCGTCAGCGAGGCACTGGTGTCGGTGAGTGTGTGAGTGTGTGTGTGTGTGTGAGAATACAAGCTGCTCCTGCATAATATTTTATTCTGTCGGAATAAAATAATAAAAAAGGTAATTGCGAGGTTTTGGCTCACAATTCACCCTTCGCACGGAGTTTGATTGACAGGTGATCTGACCAATCATAATCCGCCATTTATGTCCGACAAAGCAGTCAGGAGAGTTAGTAGATTAACACTGTGGACTTGAACTTGAAAAACGGTGTACTGACGTCTTTCCACGGTTGAAACAACATTCCCTCTGATGTTTATTTGATGCTATAAATGAACTGGAAGGAAGAGATGATCGGTTCTCGAGCAGCTTTAACTCTACAGAGATCTGTCACCACACATTAAAGAGCATCAAAACGGTATTTATTATTGTTTAATTTTTTTTCAATGGCCAAATTTAAAAATTGAGACCTTTTTTCAAAACAAGTAACCTGGTCTGTGTCCTCTTTGCTCCGCGATGTATTTTTCACTGCGTTAACGTGGAAGAGGCGTAGCTTGTCGGCATAGCAACAGTAACTAAAGGGGGCGGGTCTTTGCGAACAGTCAATTGCAAGAATAAACGTCTGAATTATGAGATTAAAAGTCGCAATTGCCTTTATAATGGCGTGTCAGAAAGAAACATTCTTCCATAGATGTTCTGACTGTGTGTGTGTGTGCTCTGCCAGGTGTCGTTCCCCCTGCGCTGGTTCTGCCCGTATATCCCGTTGTGCCCGCTGAGGATGGCAGATGTGCTGTGTGCCCCCATGCCCTTCATCGTGGGCGTTCACTCCAGCTACTTCGACCTCTACGACCCCCCGTCTGACGTGGTGTGTGTGGACCTCGACACCAACACCATCTTCCAGTGAGTGTATATACGGGATTATGCCGTGCAGTGCTGTATATTTATGGTTGATGCATTAATATAGAATGAGGACATAATCAATAATGAATTAATGTAATGCATTTAATATAGAATCAAGACAGAATCAATATAGAATTAATATAATGCATTAATATAGAATGAAGACATAGAATCAATATAGATTTCATATAATGCATTAATATAGAATTAAGACAGAATCAATTTAAAAAAGACAGAATCAACATAGAATTCATATAATGCATTAATATGAAGTCAAGACATAGAATCAATATAGAATTCATATTATGCATTAATATAGGTTGAAGACATAATCGATATAGAATTAATATTATGCATTAATATAGAATGAAGAAATAGAATCAATATAGATTAAATATAATGCATTAATATAGAACGAAGACAGAATCAATATAGAATTTGAATGCATTAATACAGAACGAAGACAGAATCAATATAGAATTAATGTAATGCATTAATATAGAATGAAGACATAGAATCAATATTGAATTAATATAATGCATTAATATAGAATGAAGACATAGAATCAATTTTAAAAAGACAGATTCAACATAGAATTCATATAATGCATTAATATGAAGTCAAGACAGAATCAATATAGAATTCATATAATGCATTAATATAGATTGAAGAGATAGAATCAACATATAATTCATATAATGCATTAATATAGAATAAAGACATAATCGATATAGAATTAATATAATACATTTATATAGAATGAAGAAATAGAATCAATATAGAATTAATATAATGCATTAATATGAAGTCAAGGCATAGAATCAATATAGAATTCATATAATGCATTAATATAGATTGAAGAGATAGAACCAACATAGAATTAATATAATGCATTAATATAGAATAAAGACATAATCGATGTAGAATTAATATAATGCATGAATGTAGAATGAAGACAGAATCCATATAGAATTAATGTAATGCATTAATATAGAATGAAGACAATCAATATAGAATTAAAATAATGGATTAATATAGGATCAATTTGATATTGACTTGATATACATACACTACCGTTCAAAAGTGTCATCAAAGATGCATTAAACTGATAAAAAATGAATAAAGACAATTATAATGTAACAAAAGATTCTGGTTCATGTTCTTTTGAATTTTCTATTCATCAAAGAATCCTGAGAAAGAAAATGCATCACATGTTTTCAACATTGATAATAATCATAAATGTTTCTTGAGCATCAAATCATCATATTATAGTGATTTCTGAAGGATCATGTGACACTGAAGACTGGAGTAATGATGCTGAAAATTCAGCTTTGATCACAGGAATAAATTACACTTTACTATATATTCACATAGAAAACAGATGTTTTACATTATAATAATATTTCACTGTTTTACTGTATTTCTGATCAAATAAATGCAGCCGAAGAGAAGTTTTACTCTGTAAATAATAATGTGCTGAACTTCCTCCAGGTCTGAAGATAAGAAGCCTCTATCCTGGAGGTCTTTGCCCAGGAAACATGGGAAAATCCTGCTGAACTCTCTGACCAACCTGAACAAAACTCTGGAGAAGAGTGAGTGAGCGCCTGACATGCTTACAGATGATGTAATTTCCTGTTGACACGTGTGTGTTTGTCTCGTCCTCCATCAGTCTACACGCCGGGTCAGGAGGAGGCCACGCTGGAGTTCCTGCTCACGGATTATGATCTGATCTACGGGCGTCAGAAGCAGCTGGAGCTGGAGATCCAGGAGGCGTTCCTGCGCTTCATGAGCGGTTTACTGCGCGGCTACCGCTCATTCCTTCTGCCCATCACACAGGCTCCGTCAGACCGGACCACAGACTGCAGCTCCCTCTTCAACCTGCAGGGTGCGCTATACCTTCACACGCAACATTAATCATAGTTTAAAGGGATAGTTCATCCAAAAATGAAAAAATTATCCCATGATTACCCTGAAGTAATCCTAGGTGTATATGACATTCTTATTTCAGACGAACAGTTATATTAACAAATTTCCTCTTCCAAGCTTTATAATGGCAGTGAATGGATGTTTTATGTTTTGAAGTCCATAAAAGTGCATCCATCCTTCATAAAAGTGCATCTATACATCATAAAAGTGCATCTATCATCATAATATTTCATCAAATATCATCAAATTTTCGGTTCGCGTACCTACCCAAAGTGATAAGATAAAATAAAATTCTGCATCAAAATTTATAGACAAGACAAGTAGTTTGTTTAGGCATGGTTTGTAAGGAATTACAAACCTGCGCACATATATTCAAACGCACATAACTATAGAATCAATTCTTAATGCGCATGTGAACGCCATCAGCGTCTATCACAGGTTCACGTTTAAAGTCTGTTTAGAGAGAACGGTGTCGTCTTAGCGGCCCCTAATTTAATAACAAATGATCATTTAGACGGAAGTGAATCAATCAAAACTAACTTTAGCTGGAAAAAACATTTTTCAAGAACCACTATAAAACCAAACCAATCTCTGTTACATTAAATTATATGTTTATCTCTGTAAAGCTGCTTTGAAACAATCTACATTGTTAAAAGCGCTATATAAATGAGGCTGACTTGACTTGACTTGATAAAAGTGCATCTATCCATCATAAAAGTGCATCCGTCCATCATAAAAGTGCATCCGTCCATCATAAAAGTGCATCTGTCCATCATAAAAGTGCATCTGTCCATCATAAAAGTGCATCTATCCATGATAAAAGTGCATCCATCCATCATAAAAGTGCATCTGTCCATGATAAAAGTGCATCTGTCCATGATAAAAGTGCATCTGTCCATCATAAAAGTGCATCTATCCATCATAAAAGTGCATCCGTCCATCATAAAAGTGCATCTGTCCATCATAAAAGTGCATCTGTCCATCATAAAAGTGCATCTGTCCATCATAAAAGTGCATCTATCCATCATAAAAGTGCATCCGTCCATCATAAAAGTGCATCTGTCCATGATAAAAGTGCATCTGTCCATCATAAAAGTGCATCTATCCATCATAAAAGTGCATCCGTCCATCATAAAAGTGCATCTGTCCATGATAAAAGTGCATCTGTCCATGATAAAAGTGCATCTGTCCATCATAAAAGTGCATCTGTCCATCATAAAAGTGCATCTATCCATCATAAAAGTGCATCTGTCCATCATAAAAGTGCATCCGTCCATCATAAAAGTGCATCAATCCATGATAAAAGTGCATCTGTCCATCATAAAAGTGCATCTGTCCATCATAAAAGTGCATCTATCCATCATAAAAGTGCATCTGTCCATCATAAAAGTGCATCCGTCCATCATAAAAGTGCATCCGTCCATCATAAAAGTGCATCCGTCCATCATAAAAGTGCATCTGTCCATCATAAAAGTGCATCCGTCCATCATAAAAGTGCATCCGTCCATCATAAAAGTGCATCCGTCCATCATAAAAGTGCATCTGTCCATCATAAAAGTGCATCCGTCCATCATAAAAGTGCATCCGTCCATCATAAAAGTGCATCTGTCCATCATAAAAGTGCCTCCGTCCATCATAAAAGTGCATCCATCCATCATAAAAGTGCATCTGTCCATCATAAAAGTGCATCTGTCCATCATAAAAGTGCATCTGTCCATCATAAAAGTGCATCTATCCATGATAAAAGTGCATCCGTCCATCATAAAAGTGCATCTGTCCATCATAAAAGTGCATCTGTCCATCATAAAAGTGCATCTGTCCATCATAAAAGTGCATCTGTCCATCATAAAAGTGCATCTATCCATGATAAAAGTGCATCCGTCCATTATAAAAGTGCATCAATCCATGATAAAAGTGCATCTGTCCATCATAAAAGTGCATCTATCCATCATAAAAGTGCATCCGTCCATCATAAAAGTGCATCTGTCCATCATAAAAGTGCATCTGTCCATCATAAAAGTGCATCTGTCCATCATAAAAGTGCATCTGTCCATCATAAAAGTGCATCTGTCCATCATAAAAGTGCATCCGTCCATCATAAAAGTGCATCTGTCCATCATAAAAGTGCATCTGTCCATCATAAAAGTGCATCCGTCCATCATAAAAGTGCATCTGTCCATCATAAAAGTGCATCTGTCCATCATAAAAGTGCATCTGTCCATCATAAAAGTGCATCTGTCCATCATAAAAGTGCAGCCTTAGTCAAACGGGTTGGCGCGTATGGTTGGGTTGCGGAGAGATTGTGAGATTGTGGTTAGGTCTCAGCAGCAACTGTTGGTTTATTTGTATAGGTTGTATAGTATTTACAGTCATTACGTTCCTGTATATATTGCGTGAATGACGGGTGGTTGGGCAGATATTGTGTTTTGTGGTAGGTGGTATGCCATACGGAACCGTTGCCACTGAAACTGCATATTAACGCACCAGTGGGGCTCGACAGCCTTAGTCAAACGGGTTGGCGCGTATGGTTGGGTTGCGGAGAGATTGTGAGATTGTGGTTAGGTCTCAGCAGCAAGAGGGAAGTAGAGGTCAGTAAGCTGGGCTGAGTTGAGTGGGGGACGGAGGGGGGTGACTCTGGGACGCCAGAGTCACTGTCGAGCCCTCTTGAGGTGTCGTGGGCTAGTCGACGAAACACTGAGGACAGAAGGTGCCCACTTGAAGACCCTAGAGATGTTCCCTACTCCGCTCAATCCAGAGGGTTGTTATGGGGGACCGCACTGTGGTTGCAGCCGTTGTGTGTGCTGACGCGCAATACACTGTATTAACACCAGACAGAAGATTCACGTCACTAGATGGAAAGAAGCGTAAATGGATGGAGAAGTATAGGTTACTGTAAAGCTACGTCTTAGTTGGTGATTATCTTGGCGAAAGCCGAGTACAAATCAGCATGAAGTTTTAACATCTACTCTCGTGTAATGGAAATCATCAATCCATAAGTGCATCTGTCCATCATAAAAGTGCATCAATCCATGATAAAAGTGCATCTATCCATCATAAAAGTGCATCTATCCATCATAAAAGTGCATCTATCCATCATAAAAGTGCATCTGTCCATCATAAAAGTGCATCCGTCCATCATAAAAGTGCATCCGTCCATCATAAAAGTGCATCTGTCCATCATAAAAGTGCATCTGTCCATCATAAAAGTGCATCTGTCCATCAAAAGTGCATCTGTCCATCATAAAAGTGCATCTGTCCATAATAAAAGTGCATCTGTCCCTCATAAAAGTGCATCTGTCCATCATAAAAGTGCATCTATGCATCATAAAAGTGCATCTGTCCATCATAAAAGTGCATCTATCCATCATAAAAGTGCATCAATCCATCATAAAAGTGCATCTGTCCATCATAAAAGTGCATCTGTCCATCATAAAAGTGCATCTGTCCATCATAAAAGTGCATCTATCCATCATAAAAGTGAATCTGTCCATCATAAAAGTGCATCTGTCCATCATAAAAGTGCATCTGTCCATCATAAAAGTGCATCTATCCATCATAAAAGTGCATCTATCCATCATAAAAGTGCATCAATCCATCATAAAAGTGCATCTGTCCATCATAAAAGTGCATCCGTCCATCATAAAAGTGCATCTGTCCATCATAAAAGTGCATCTATCCATCATAAAAGTGAATCTGTCCATCATAAAAGTGCATCTGTCCATCATAAAAGTGCATCCGTACATCATAAAAGTGCACCTGTCCATCATAAAAGTGCATCTGTCCATCATAAAAGTGCATCAATCCATGATAAAAGTGCATCCGTCCATCATAAAAGTGCATCAATCCATGATAAAAGTGCATCCGTCCATCATAAAAGTGCATCAATCCATGATAAAAGTGCATCTATCCATCATAAAAGTGCATCAATCCATGATAAGTGCATCTGTCCATCATAAAAGTGCATCTATCCATGATAAAAGTGCATCCGTCCATCATAAAAGTGCATCAATCCATGATAAAAGTGCATCTGTCCATCATAAAAGTGCATCTATCCATGATAAAAGTGCATCCGTCCATCATAAAAGTGCATCAATCCATGATAAAAGTGCATCTGTCCATCATAAAAGTGCATCTATCCATGATAAAAGTGCATCCGTCCATTATAAAAGTGCATCAATCCATGATAAAAGTGCATCTGTCCATCATAAAAGTGCATCTATCCATCATAAAAGTGCATCCGTCCATCATAAAAGTGCATCTGTCCATCATAAAAGTGCATCTGTCCATCATAAAAGTGCATCTGTCCATCATAAAAGTGCATCTATCCATGATAAAAGTGCATCCGTCCATCATAAAAGTGCATCAATCCATGATAAAAGTGCATCTGTCCATCATAAAAGTGCATCTATCCATCATAAAAGTGCTCCACAGGCTCAATAATATTGAACACACCTTTAGAAAGTAAAATGCATGAAAACACATGAAAAACAACCAGTTTCATGTAGAAATAATCTGCAAAAATGATAATGCATTTTAACCTGATGTGTATATATATAATGTACATTGCAGGTTTCCTGAAGTCTCGCGATCGCACGCAGCAGAAGTTTTACACTCAGCTCACGAGGACTCAGATGTTCACGCAGTTCATCGAGGAGTGTTCGTTCGTCAGCGACCGCCACGTCAGCCTTGAGTTCTTCGACGAGTGTGTGCAGAAGGTGTGTGTGACCCCAGCGGCCAATCAGATCCGGGCTTTAATTTAATATTCAAAAATATTATTGATCTCCTGCACTGACACCATTATATGAGAACTGAGCTGGACGATGACATTACGTTTTTCTCCAGAACGGCTATATATATATATTTATTCAACTAAATTAATAACTTTTCTTTTGATGTAAAAAATGAACCATCACTGAACTTACTTAATCTGCACTGTGACTCTATTTTCTTCTGGAAACAAACTTTGTTTGTTGCATTATTTTCCTGTTGTCTCTGTAAAGCTGCTTTGAAACACTGTGTGTTGTATAAAGCGCTGTATATTAAAGGAGACTTGAGTTTAATCTCTGTGTCCGTCAGGTTGATGTGGAGAAACCGGAGGACGTGCGTTTGATGGATCGGGACGAGTGTCTTAGCGGTGAACACACAGTGTTTATAATGCCTCCCGAGGAGCCGCAGGAGCCCGACGGATCCGAATGTCCCGCTCACTACAGGTGCGCTGATTATCACATGACCCGCTCACTACAGGTGCGCTGATTATCACATGACCCGCTCACTACAGGTGCGCTGATTATCACATGACTCGGTTCACTACAGGTGCGCTGATTATCACATGACTCGGTTCACTACAGGTGCGCTGATTATCACATGATCCGCTAACTACAGGTGCACTGATTATCACATGACCCGCTCACTACAGGTGCGCTGATTATCACATGACCCGCTCACTACATGTGCGCTGATTATCACATGACCCGCTCACTACAGGTGCGTTGATTATCACATGACCCGCTCACTACATGTGCGCTGATTATCACATGACCCGCTCACTACAGGTGCGCTGATTATCACATGACCCGCTCACTACATGTGCGCTGATTTATCACATGACCCGCTCACTACAGGTGCGCTGATTTATCACATGACCAGCTCACTACAGGTGCGCTGATTTATCACATGACCCGCTCACTACAGGTGCGCTGATTATCACATGAGCCGCTCACTACAGGTGCGCTGATTTATCACATGACCCGCTCACTACAGGTGCGCTGATTTATCACATGACCCGCTCACTACAGGTGCGCTGATTATCACATGACCCGCTCACTACAGGTGCGTTGATTATCACATGACCCGCTCACTACAGGTGCGTTGATTATCACATGACCCGCTCACTACAGGTGCGCTGATTATCACATGACCAGCTCACTACAGGTGCGCTGATTATCACATGACCAGCTCACTACAGGTTCGCTGATTATCACATGACCCGCTCACTACAGGTGCGCTGATTATCACATGACCCGCTCACTACAGGTGCGCTGATTATCAGATGACCCGCTCACTACAGGTGCGCTGATTATCACATGACCCGCTCACTACAGGTGCGCTGATTATCACATGACCCGCTCACTACAGGTTCGCTGATTATCACATGACCCGCTCACTACAGGTACAGGTGCGCTGATTATCACATGACTCGTTCACTACAGGTGCGCTGATTATCACATGACCCGCTCACCACAGGTGCGCTGATTATCACATGACCCGCTCACTACAGGTGCGCTGATTATCACATGACCCGCTCACTACAGGTGCGCTGATTATCACGACCCGCTCACTACATGTGCGCTGATTTATCACATGACCCGCTCACTACAGGTGCGCTGATTATCACATGACCCGCTCACTACATGTGCGCTGATTTATCACATGACCCGCTCACTACAGGTGCGCTGATTATCACATGATCCGCTCACTACAGGTGCGCTGATTATCACATGATCCGCTCACTACAGGTGCGCTGATTATCACATGACCCGCTCACTACATGTGCACTGATTTAACAGATGACTCGTTCACTACAGGTTCGCTTATTATCACATGACTCGCTCACTACAGGTGCGCTGATTATCACATGACCCGCTCACTACAGGTGCGCTGATTATCACATGACCCGCTCACTACAGGTGCGCTGATTATCACATGACCCGCTCACTACAGGTGCGCTGATTATCACATGACCCGCACACTACAGGTGCGCTGATTATCACATGACTCGTTCACTACAGGTGCGCTGATTATCACATGACCCGCTCACTACAGGTGCGCTTTTTATCACATGACCCGCTCACTACAGGTGCGCTGATTATCACATGACTCGGTTCACTACAGGTGCGCTGATTATCACATGATCCGCTCACTACAGGTGCGCTGATTATCACATGACCCGCTCACTACAGGTTCGCTGATTATCACATGATCCGCTCACTACAGGTGCGCTGATTATCACATGATCCGCTCACTACAGGTGCGCTGATTATCACATGATCCGCTCACTACAGGTGCGCTGATTATCACATGATCCGCTCACTACAGGTGCGCTGATTATCACATGACCCGCTCACTACAGGTGCGCTGATTATCACATGACCCGCTCACTACATGTGCGCTGATTTATCACATGACCCGCTCACTACAGGTGCGCTGATTATCACATGACCCGCTCACTACAGGTGCGCTGATTATCACATGACCCGCTCACTACAGGTGCGCTGATTATCACATGACCCGCTCACCACAGGTGCGCTGATTATCACATGACCCGCTCACCACAGGTGCGCTGATTATCACATGACCCGCTCACTACAGGTGCGCTGATTATCACATGACCCGCTCACTACAGGTGCGCTGATTATCACATGATCCGCTCACTACAGGTGCGCTGATTATCACATGACCCGCTCACTACAGGTGCGCTGATTATCACATGACCCGCTCACTACAGGTGCGCTGATTATCACATGACCCGCTCACTACAGGCTTGTTCGACTTGAACCGGCGCTGCGCAGACCGATCGGTTGATGACATCAAAGTACCGCGAGAGCGATTCAAAAGCATAAGGAGCCGTCTGCTCTCTAATCGCTCTCGCGGTACTTTGATGTCATCAACCGATCGGTCTGTGCAGCGCCGGTTCAAGTCGAACAAGCCTTACATGTGCGCTGATTTATCACATGACCCGCTCACTACAGGTGCGCTGATTATCACATGACCCGCTCACCACAGGTGCGCTGATTATCACATGACCCGCTCACTACAGGTGCGCTGATTATCACATGACCCGCTCACTACAGGTGCGCTGACCCGCTCACTACAGGTGCGCTGATTATCACATGACCCACTCACTGCAGATGAGCTTTTTATCACATGATCGGCTCACTACAGGTGCGCTGATTATCACATGATCCGCTCACTACAGGTGCGCTGATTATCACATGACCCGCTCACTACAGGTGCGCTGATTTATCACATGACCCGCTCACTACAGGTGCGCTGATTTATCACATGACCCGCTCACTAGAGGTGCGCTGATTATCACATGACCCGCTCACTACAGGTGCGCTGATTTATCACATGACCCGCTCACTACAGGTGCGCTGATTTATCACATGACCCGCTCACTACAGGTGCGCTGATTATCAGATGACTCTGTTCACTACAGGTGCGCTGATTATCACATGATCCGCTCACTACAGCTGCGCTGATTATCACATGACCCGCTCACTACAGATGCGCTGATTATCACATGACCCGCTCACTACAGGTGCGCTGATTATCACATGACCTGCTCACTACAGG
The DNA here is from genome assembly GCF_051911475.1 of Siphateles boraxobius. Lineage (NCBI taxonomy): Eukaryota > Metazoa > Chordata > Actinopteri > Cypriniformes > Leuciscidae > Siphateles > Siphateles boraxobius. Next base: position 2,271,288 of record NW_027508741.1, on the reverse strand, counting down.
TGCGCTGATTATCACATGGCCCGCTCACTACATGTGCGCTGATTTATCACATGACCCGCTCACTACAGGTGCGCTGATTATCACATGATCCGCTCACTACAGGTGCGCTGATTTATCACATGACCCGCTCACTACAGGTTCGCTGATTATCACATGACCCGCTCACTACAGGTTCGCTGATTATCACATGACCCGCTCACTACAGGTTCGCTGATTATCACATGACCCGCTCACTACAGGTTCGCTGATTATCACATGACCCGCTCACTACAGGTGCGCTGATTATCACATGGCCCGCTCACTACATGTGCGCTGATTTATCACATGACCCGCTCACTAGAGGTACGCTGATTATCACATGATCCGCTCACTACAGGTGCGCTGATTTATCACATGACCCGCTCACTACAGGTTCGCTGATTATCACATGACCCGCTCACTACAGGTTCGCTGATTTATCACATGATCCGCTCACTACAGGTGCGCTGATTATCACATGCCCCGCTCACTACAGGTGCGCTGATTATCACATGATCCGCTCACTACAGGTGCGCTGATTTATCACATGACCCGCTCACTACAGGTTCGCTGATTATCACATGACCCGCTCACTACAGGTGCGCTGATTATCACATGACCCGCTCACTACAGGTTCGCTGATTTATCACATGATCCGCTCACTACAGGTGCGCTGATTATCACATGATCCGCTCACTACAGGTGCGCTGATTTATCACATGACCCGCTCACTACAGGTTCGCTGATTATCACATGACCCGCTCACTACAGGTGCGCTGATTTATCACATGACCCGCTCACTTATCACATGACCCGCTCACTACAGGTTCGCTGATTATCACATGACCCGCTCACTACAGGTTCGCTGATTTATCACATGATCCGCTCACTACAGGTGCGCTGATTATCACATGACCCGCTCACTACAGGTTCGCTGATTTATCACATGATCCGCTCACTACAGGTGCGCTGATTATCACATGACCCGCTCACTACAGGTTCGCTGATTATCACATGACCCGCTCACTACAGGTTCGCTGATTTATCACATGATCCGCTCACTACAGGTGCGCTGATTATCACATGCCCCGCTCACTACAGGTGCGCTGATTATCACATGATCCGCTCACTACAGGTGCGCTGATTTATCACATGACCCGCTCACTACAGGTTCGCTGATTATCACATGACCCGCTCACTACAGGTGCGCTGATTATCACATGCCCCGCTCACTACAGGTGCGCTGATTATCACATGATCCGCTCACTACAGGTTCGCTGATTATCACATGATCCGCTCACTACAGGTTCGCTGATTATCACATGACCCGCTCACTACAGGTGCGCTGATTATCACATGACCCGCTCACTACAGGTTCGCTGATTTATCACATGATCCGCTCACTACAGGTGCGCTGATTATCACATGACCCACTCACTGCAGATGAGCTTTTTATCACATGATCGGCTCACTACAGGTGCGCTGATTATCACATGACCCGCTCACTACAGGTGCGCTGATTATCAGATGACCCGCTCACTACAGGTGCGCTGATTATCACATGACCCGCTCACTACATGTGCGCTGATTATCACATGACCCGCTCACTACAGGTGCGCCGGATTTATCACATGACCCGCTCACTACAGGTTCGCTGATTATCACATGACCCGCTCACTACAGGTTCGCTGATTTATCACATGATCCGCTCACTACAGGTGCGCTGATTATCACATGACCCGCTCACTACAGGTGCGCTGATTTATCACATGACCCGCTCACTACAGGTGCGCTGATTATCACATGACCCGCTCACTACAGGTGCGCTGATTATCACATGACCCGCTCACTACAGGTGCGCTGATTATCAGATGACCCGCTCACTACAGGTGCGCTGATTATCACATGACCCGCTCACTACATGTGCGCTGATTATCACATGACCCGCTCACTACAGGTGCGCCGGATTTATCACATGACCCGCTCACTACAGGTTCGCTGATTATCACATGACCCGCTCACTACAGGTTCGCTGATTTATCACATGATCCGCCCACTACAGGTGCGCTGATTATCACATGACCCGCTCACTACAGGTGCGCTGATTATCACATGATCCGCTCACTACAGGTGCGCTGATTTATCACATGACCCGCTCACTACAGGTGCGCTGATTATCACATGATCCGCTCACTACAGGTTCGCTGATTATCACATGACCCGCTCACTACAGGTGCGCTGATTATCACATGACCCGCTCACTACAGGTTCGCTGATTTATCACATGATCCGCTCACTACAGGTGCGCTGATTATCACATGACCCACTCACTGCAGATGAGCTTTTTATCACATGATCGGCTCACTACAGGTGCGCTGATTATCACATGACCCGCTCACTACAGGTGCGCTGATTATCAGATGACCCGCTCACTACAGGTGCGCTGATTATCACATGACCCGCTCACTACATGTGCGCTGATTATCACATGACCCGCTCACTACAGGTGCGCCGGATTTATCACATGACCCGCTCACTACAGGTGCGCTGATTTATCACATGACCCGCTCACTACAGGTGCGCTGATTATCACATGAGCCGCTCACTACAGGTGCGCTGATTATCACATGACCCGCTCACTACAGGTTCGCTTATTATCACATGACCCGCTCACTACAGGTGCGCTGATTATCACATGACCCGCTCACTACAGGTGCGCTGATTTATCACATGACCCGCTCACTACAGGTGCGCTGATTATCACATGACCCGCTCACTACAGGTGCGCTGATTATCACTGCTATGACACGTAAATATTTAAATAATATAATGAATAATTTGTTGATCTACAGCTATGACACGTTCCCGATCCTCCTGCCGGATCTGTTCGATCGGCCCCTGGATCATCTTCGGACCCCTGCTAAAGGAAGTGCCCCGAGTAGCCCCGCCCCCCGCCGAACTAAACAGGTTAGGATGAGGTTACGGGGTCAGAGGTCACGGGGTCAGAGGTCAGGTTCAGGCGGCTGACGCTCTCTGCTTGTGTGTGTGAGCAGGAGATAAAGCTGGCGCAGAAGAAGGCCCAGAAATACTCCTCGGTTCCGGATATGTGGTCCAAGTGCCTGCTGGGTCACTGCTACGGGCTGTGGTTCATCTGCTTGCCCACCTTCGTGAAGGCGGAGAGCGCTAAGGTGCGCGCGCTACACGCGGCCTACGAGGTGCTCAAACACATGGAGACGAGGAAGGTGGTGCTTCCAGACGAGGTCAGAGTCCAGGCGCCATCATTTATACAGCGCTTTAACAATATACACCGTCTCAAAGCAGATTTACAGAGATTACAGGAACAGAGATTGTTTTGGCTTTACAGCAGCTCTAGAAAGTTTTTGAAAATAAACACACAGGTCCTTGAAAGTGCTTGAATTTATTTTCTGCAATAAGTTTTCTGGAAAAAAATCTATATTATTGCCTCCGGTCCGCTAATGTGTTATTCCGCCAACACTTCGTGGCTTGTGCACACCAGCTTGCTTGATTTACGCTAGTTCCGCGCATTTACGCGTTGCGTTAAGTGTTTCCCAGCGCGAGATACTTTGTGTTGTCCGTTGCCATGACGTTCACGCTCGCAAACTGCTACTCAACGTTTCTCACACACACCGTCAAACATTGCAGAAATGCGGCGCTACACGAGCCTCAGCTCTTCTCTGTGAAATCCTGCTAAAGTTAATATCAGATCATTTTAGAATACAGTTTAAGATGTACCGAATATTCTGCAGTTTTAGGCAAAACAGAAATACGACAAATAGAATATCAGATCTCTGTCATAAGGCCAAAAATAATAATAAAAGAATAGAATAAAGTTATTGTCCAGCTAAAGTTAGTTGTGATTGATTCACTTCCGTTGTAATGATCATTAGTTATTAACTTAGCGTTCGCTAACACGACACCGTTCTAACAGAAACTTTTAATATGTTCCTGCCGTTTATTCGCACACAACAGTGTTTATAGCTCGAGAACACAAAGGCGCAAGCATTGAACATTTTTGAAAAAGTTATCCGTGTAAACTTCAAAAACGCAAATCTGTGAAAACACTGACGGCGTGCACATGTGTATCGCGTTTTTAGTCTATAGGTATGTGCGCTTGAATAAATATGTGCGCATATTTAGAAAGACTTGTAAAATCTTTCTTTACAAAGTGACCGCAACAAATTACTTGTCTGGCCTTAAAATTCATAATACAGAATTTTTACCATGCCAACAGGAATCATTTTGACAGCGTTTATCTGTACAGAGGAGAAGAGAAAGCCTTCAGTGAGAAACACTGTGTGTGTGTGTGTGTGTGTGTGTGCGCGCTCAGGTGTGTTACCGGATCCTGATGCAGTTGTGTGGTCAGTACGGGCAGCCGGTTCTAGCGGTGCGGGTTCTGCTGGAGATGAAGAAGGCTGGAATCACACCCAACACCATCACTTACGGATACTACAATAAAGTGATCATATTTAATATTATTCAGCTAATACTGGGGTTTGGGAGCTGATCAACTGGGGTTGATGAAAGCTAATGTTTGATAAAAGCATAAAAATGTCAAATTAAAATAAATCGCTTTAAAAGAAAAAATCTAATGATTGATTAAATCGTAAAAATATCAAATTAAAAAATGTAATTAAATCATAAAAATGTCAAATTAAAATAAAAAGATTAAAAAGTAAAAAATCTAATTATTAAATCATAAACATGTCAAATTAAAATAAATATAAAAATGTATTAATTAATTAAATAATAAATAATACTTAATTTATTAAATCATAAAATAATAATTTCTCATTTTTTTATGAAAATAATAAAAAATCTAATAATTAAATCTTAAATGACAAATTAAAATTAAAAATAATTACAAATTTTAAAATATTTACATAAAATGTATTAAATCATAAAATCATTTCTCAAACTGGGTTCGTGTGTTGATGAAAAGCTGATAATTAAATCATAAAAATGTGAAATAAAAAAATAATGTTAAAAGAAAAACAATCAAATAATGAAATTACAAACATGTCAAATTATAATAAAGAAAAAAATTTAAAAGAAAAAAATCAAATGATTAAATAATAAAAAATAGCTTCAAATTAATTAAATCATAAATAAAATAATTTAAAAGTTTTGTGAGTTGATGAAAGCTGATAATTATTAAATCATAAAAATGTGAAATTAAATAATTTTAAAAGAAAAACAATTCATAATTTAAAAATATAAAATGACATTAAAATAAAAAACACCAAGAACATTTACTAAAATTAAATCTTAAAAAAAAAAAAAAAAACACAAAAATATTATTTGTTTAGCTGCATGCTGTGACCGTTCACCATGAAATGTGTTGATAAATTATTGAATCCCTGATATACATAATGCCTCTGTTTACTCATGCGTGTGTGTGTTATTCTGCCGTCTGTAGGCGGTGCTAGAGAGCAAGTGGCCATCCACCAATCAGGGAGGGCGTCTTCGCTGGGCGAAGCTTCGTAACGTGGTATTGGCTGTGGCTCAGTTCAGGCAGCCAATCAGACAGCAGCATCGGAGGGCGTCTCTCGGTTCCCGCGCAGGTCTGAGCCTCTCCCCCTCCAGCACATGATTGACAGATGTCAGCAGCATAGAGAGCATTTAGGCCACGCCCACAAAACAATCCAACCTTCTCCATTGCATTGTGTGAAGCTGCCTACTTTTCTGACTTATAACAAGAAACAAACAACGTCTAAAAGCTGCTATGTGACGAGGTGTCCAGCAAACAAGATAAAAAACCCAGGAATACGTTTTAACGTGATAATAGCTTAGCTTATGAACTAACGTGATCACGACCTAACGTGATAATAGCTTAGCTTACGAACTAACGTGATAATAGCTTATCTTACGATCTAACGTGATCACAAACTAACGTGATAATAGCTTATCTTACGAACTAACGTGATAATAGCTTATCTTACGAACTAACGTGATCACGACCTAACGTGATAATAGCTTAGCTTATGAACTAACGGGATCACGAACTAACGTGATAATAGCTTAGCTTACAAACTAACGTGATCCAGAACTAACGTGATAATAGCTTAGCTTACAAACTAACGTGATCACGAACTAACGTGATAATAGCTTAGCTTACGAACTAACGTGATCACGAACTAACGTGATAATAGCTTAGCTTACGAACTAACGTGATCACGACCTAACATGATAATAGCTTAGCTTACAAAGTAACGCGATATTAGCTTAGCTTACGAACTAACGTGATCACGAACTAACGTGATGATAGCTTAGCTTACGAACTAACATGATCACGAACTAATGGGATGATAGCTTAGCTTACGAACTAACGTGATCACGAACTAACGTGATGATAGCTTAGCTTACGAACTAACGTGATCACGAACTAACGTGATGATAGCTTAGCTTACGAACTAACGTAATAATAGCTTAGCTTACGAACTAACGTGATAATAGCTTAGCTTATGAACTAACGTGATCACGACCTAACGTGATAATAGCTTAGCTTACGAACTAACGTGAAAACGAACTAACGTGATAATAGCTTACCTTATGAACTAACGTGATCATGAACTAACGTGATAATAGCTTATCTTACGAACTAACGTGATAATAGCTTATCTTACGATCTAACGTGATCACGAACTAACGTGATAATAGCTTAGCTTATGAACTAACGTGATCACGACCTAACGTGATAATAGCTTAGCTTACGAACTAACGCGATAATAGCTTAGCTTACGAACTAACGTGATAATAGCTTATCTTACGATCTAACGTTATCACGAACTAACGTGATAATAGCTTATCTTACGAACTAACGTGATCACGACCTAACGTGATAATAGCTTAGCTTACGAACTAACGGGATAATAGCTTAGCGTACGAACTAACGTGATCACGAACTAACGTGATAATAGCTTAGCTTACAAACTAACGTGATCACGAACTAACATGATAATAGCTTAGCTTACGAAGTAACGCGATAATAGCTTAGCTTACGATCTAACGTGATCACGAACTAACGTGATGATAGCTTAGCTTACGAACTAACGTGATCACAAACTAACGTGATGATAGCTTAGCTTAAAAACTAACTTGATCACGAACTAAAGTGATGATAGCTTAGCTTACGAACTAACGTGATCACAAACTAACGTGATGATAGCTTAGCTTACGAACTAACGTGATAATAGCTTAGCTTACGAACTAACGTGATAATAGCTTAGCTTATGAAGTAACGTGATCACGACCTAACGTGATAATAGCTTAGCTTACGAACTAACGTGAAAACTAACTAACGTGATAATAGCTTAGCTTACGAACTAACGTGAAAACGAACTAACGTGATAATAGCTTAGCTTACGAACTAACGTGATAATAGCTTAGCTTAGGAACTAACGTGATCACGAACTAACGTGATATTAGATTAGCTTACGAACTAATGTGATCACGAACTAACGTGACAATAGCTTAGTTTACGAACTAACTTGATCACGAACTAACGTGATATTAGATTAGCTTACGAACTAACTTGATCACGAACTAACGTGATATTAGATTAGTTTACGAACTAACGTGATAATAGCTTAGCTTACGAACTAACGTGATCACGAACTAGCGTGATATTAGATTAGCTTACGAACTAACTTGATCACGAACTACCGTGATATTAGATTAGCTTACGAACTAACGCGATAATAGCTTAGCTTACGAACTAACGTGATAATAGATTAGCTTAGGAACTAACGTGATCACGAACTAACGTGATATTAGATTAGCTTACGAACTAACGTGATAATAGCTTAGCTTACAGAAATATTATATATAAAACTGACATTTGGATATTTAACTTACCAGTGACTAAATGTTTACTGCACACTTAGTGCACACAATTTACCCATTCGTTCCAGCCTTTGTGACGCCCCTGTGTGGCTCCACTTTTGTGTCTGTTTTTGGGTCGACAGCTTATAAAAACGTATTTCTGTTTTTTTATCTTGTTTGCTGTACACTTCGTCACATAGCAGCTTTTAGACATAGTTGTTTTTTTTGTTATACGTCAGAAATGACACAATACAGAGTCAATGGAGACGATTAGCCCCCCTCCCCCCCCCCCCCCTTAAGATTAAGATGTGTAAGCTTAAGATTATGAGGTGTCGCTCTGTCTCTATCACATTCACATTCTCTTCCTGTTTTAGAAGTGCAGTCCAAGCCCCGCCCCTACTCCGCTCTGATTCGTCAGTCCAGCTGGAGCGGGTTGAGTGACAGCTCCAGCCACGAATCTCTGACGAAGAGCAACAGTCTGAGCAGCGTTCAGGCATCAGGAACCAGTGAGTGACAGATGATCAACAGTCGGACCTCATGTTTCTGATGTCTAGTTTCAGTGTTTGTTGTGTTTATCAGAGGTGCAGAAGAAAGCAGAAGTGGATCCTGCAGCGTCTCGTAAGCCTCCCTCCGGCCCGGCTCCGGTTCTGGTGCGGCGCAGTGACGTGTGCCTGTCCACCTTCTACAGAGACTGTGCTGAGAACACTGAGGACACCGATGAAGACTTCAGGTGTCAGCCGGCCGCAGCGGACAGCAGGTACACACACACTCACATTACAGAATTTAAATAAATAAATGATTTTTTTTTTAAATCAAGAAACGTGATATTAAATCATAAAAATGTCAAATGAAAATATATGGTTAATTAAACAACAAAAACTACCAAACAACATTTACTAAAATTATAATAATAATTTCAAAAAATGTCAAATTAAAATAAATAGATAATTTACAAATAAAAAGAGGAAAAAAACATTTACTAAAATACACTAAAAATGTACAATTAAAATGAACAATTGATAGAAAATTTTAAAAATCTGAATAACATTTACTAAAATTAATTAAATCAAAAAAATTTAAAAATAAAATAAACAATTTACAAATAAAAACAGTCAATTTTGTATTAAAATCAAATTAATCATAAACATTTAAATAAATGAAAAAAAAAACATTTACTAAAATTAAAATGTCAAATTAAAATAAATAAACAATTTAAAAATAAAAAACACCCAAATACATTTATTGAAATTAACTGGATCATGATAAAGTGTGAAAATCATTTTCAAATTAAAAAACGGCGCCTGGAAACCCTAAAGTTAAACTTTTTGACTTACTGACAAATATATTTCTAAACTCTTAACTTGTTTGAAACTGATGGAATTGTGTGAATTCAAAAAGCACCTTCACTTCTCTTCACACATGAACACATTAAAGGGGAAATATCATGAAAATCTGCCTTTTCCTGTTTGTAAGTGCTATAATCGGGAGCTTCTACTAACCCAGAAAAACATGAAAAGTTAAAACCCAGTAACTCTGTTCTGGAGAGTCTTTCTCTGCCAGCATGTTATAAAATAAGCCGATCAGATTTCTCCCCTTCTGACGTATGAAGAGGATCTTATTATAATATTACCGGCTCTTAATCTGCACGTTTATAATATTAACGGCTCTTAATCTGCACGTTTATAATATTACCGGCTCTTAATCTGCACATTTATAATATTACCGGCCCTTAATCTGCACGTTTATAATATTACCGGCTCTTAATCTGCACGTTTATAATATTAACGGCTCTTAATCTGCACGTTTATAATATTACCGGCTCTTAATCTGCACATTTATAATATTACCGGCTCTTAATCTGCACGTTTATAATATCACCGGCTCTTAATCTGCACGTTTATAATATTACCGGCTCTTAATCTGCACGTTTATAATATTACCGGCCCTTAATCTGCAAGTTTATAATATTACCGGCTCTTAATCTGCACGTTTATAATATTACCGGCCCTTAATCTGCACGTTTATAATATTACCGGCCCTTAATCTGCACGTTTATAATATTACCGGCTCTTAATCTGCACGTTTATAATATCACTGACTCTTAATCTGCACATTTATAATATTACCGGCTCTTAATCTGCACGGTTATAATATTACCGGCCCTTAATCTGCACATTTATAATATTACCGGCTCTTAATCTGCACGGTTATAATATTACCGGCCCTTAATCTGCACATTTATAATATTACCGGCCCTTAATCTGCACATTTATAATATTACCGGCTCTTAATCTGCACGGTTATAATATTACCGGCCCTTAATCTGCACATTTATAATATTACCGGCTCTTAATCTGCACGTTTATAATATTACCGGCTCTTAATCTGCACGTTTATAATATCACTGACTCTTAATCTGCACATTTATAATATTACCGGCTCTTAATCTGCACGGTTATAATATTACCGGCCCTTAATCTGCACATTTATAATATTACCGGCTCTTAATCTGCACATTTATAATATTACCGGCTCTTAATCTGCACGGTTATAATATTACCGGCCCTTAATCTGCACATTTATAATATTACCGGCTCTTAATCTGCACGGTTATAATATTACCGGCCCTTAATCTGCACATTTATAATATTACCGGCTCTTAATCTGCACATTTATGATATTACCGGCTCTTAATCTGCACGTTTATAATATTACCGGCCCTTAATCTGCAAGTTTATAATATTACCGGCTCTTAATCTGCACGTTTATAATATTACCTGCCCTTAATCTGCAAGTTTATAATATTACCGGCTCTTAATCTGCACGGTTATAATATTACCGGCCCTTAATCTGCACATTTATAATATTACCGGCCCTTAATCTGCACATTTATAATATTACCGGCTCTTAATCTGCACGGTTATAATATTACCGGCCCTTAATCTGCACATTTATAATATTACCGGCTCTTAATCTGCACGTTTATAATATTACCGGCCCTTAATCTGCACGTTTATAATATTACCGGCCCTTAATCTGCACATTTATAATATTACCGGCTCTTAATCTGCACGTTTATAATATTATCGGCTCTTAATCTGCACGTTTATAATATTACCGGCCCTTAATCTGCAAGTTTATAATATTACCGGCTCTTAATCTGCACGTTTATAATATTACCGGCCCTTAATCTGCACGTTTATAATATTACCGGCTCTTAATCTGCACGGTTATAATATTACCGGCTCTTAATCTGCACGTTTATAATATTACCGGCTCTTAATCTGCACGTTTATAATATTACCGGCCCTTAATCTGCACGTTTATAATATTACCGGCCCTTAATCTGCACGTTTATAATATTACCGGCTCTTAATCTGCACGGTTATAATATTACCGGCTCTTAATCTGCACGTTTATAATATTAC
>NW_027508741.1:2230000-2242500 GCF_051911475.1 Siphateles boraxobius | reverse complement strand
TAGACAAGCTTTGAGCTCGTGTTCGTGTCAGATGTGTCCCGACCATCATCATCTGCATCTGGACAGTTATTTAGTGAACTAGTCATGTGACAGCAGTGTCACGTGATCATGCTTTTATCCAGTCATTTTAAAGGGTTTGCAGATTGGCCAGTGAGACGCTCTTAAACACATGTGCTCTTGATCTGACATCATCATCGTCTTCGTTTACTGAAACACGACTCATGCTTGATCACGAATCATTCTTCGAAACATCAGAGCGAGTGATCTCATTTAATATATTTCTTTTTTCAGTAACACTTTACAATAATGTAAACATTAGTTTGTTAACATAAACATCACTCCGTCAGCATTAATCTCGGCTTGTTCATTTCAACATTTACTGATGCATTATTTTATCTGTTAATATTATAGCTAACACCATTAACTACTGTGAATTATAGGAAAGCTTTAACATTTTTTCTCAATAGAAATACAGTACAAAATTATCAAGAGAAAATTGATGCATTGAAGCTTGTAAATCACACAAATTTAATTTAAATATCAATAATTTGCAATGACACAGATGATGATTTTCATACATCATGTTTTGAGTGATGCATTTTGGAGGTAAATGTGCTTGATTTCATGACAATTATGAAAAATAATAATATTTATAGTAAAAATAATCTGTTAGTTCATGTTTACAGTGCGTTTACGAATGTTAACGGATGCAACTGATTTTAATAATGCATTAGTACATGTTCAAATCTGCATCCAGTCACAGCTCGGATTAATAAGTGTTGTTCACGTGAACTAATGTTCCTGCAGATCCAAGCGTCTCATGTCCGTGTGCTTTTCTGTCTGTATGAGTAATAATGGCTGTGATTGTGTTTTAAAGCAGAGTTCCTGAGGAAACTAGGATTTACGCACATCATTTAGTCTTAATTTCATCTGTGAGGATTATGATCCTGATCAACTGTTTATGGCATTAGAGGAAATGATGTCGTTCACTGCAATAACCAGCGGATTCACCAGGGACGCTTCGTTTATAAAGTTTAACCACAAAAGAGAGATTATAAAGCTATATTTAAGTTTTCATGTGTTTGCTGTGGTAATTTATATTGATGTGACCTTTGACCTTTGTTGTGAATGTTGTTTTGTTTTTTAAGAAAAGAGTTTTAAAAACCTTCGTTCTCCATGTGTGTTTTCTTCACATCTGTCATGAGATTTAAAACTTTAACCAGATCAAATATTTCAACCGTATTAAAAGATTGTTTTTATGAAATTAGAGCGAGAATTTTTAGTATTTTTATATACATTGTATTGTAAGAAATTAGAAAGAAATATAATTATATATAAATAATATATTTAAATATATGTAGGACAAAATATAATATTAAATATAATTATATATATATATTGCTGAAGACATTTGATATATACTTTTTATATAAGTAATTGGGAAGATATATAAATATATTAATACATTGCTCAAGACGTTTGATTTTAAATATATATTTATACAATGTTATACGATTTAAAAGATGATTGATGAAGGTGATTTATGAAATTAGCACATTAGATATATAGTTACTGTATGCATAAAGAAAATAAATATGTATATAATTAGCTTGTGAAAATTGATAGTTAAAATATAACATTTTGAAAGATGTTTATGAAATTAGCTCAAGACTGATATTTTGTATGTACCTTTTATATAACAAATTACAAAAAAATATATATTTTTTTACATTTATATTTTTTACAATTACAATTTTTAAAGGATGTTTATGAAATTAGCCCAACGTGATATTTTAATACATACATTTTATGAGAAAATGGAAAGATATATATGTATATAATTATATTTCTTCTATTATATATATATATACATATCACAATATTCCTTTATATAATACTTTATAAATATATATATAATACCGGTATATTTCTTTCTATTGTATATATATCTTGTGCTAATTTTATATATCATGAATTAAAAAAAGAAAAGGTGGAAATCACTAATTTAGTGGGAATCAATAATAAAATTGTATCTATTATTAAAATATATATATATATAGAAATATATATATCTTTACCTGATTAAGAGGATCAAGAGTAGCGCCGCTGTACCCTGCGTGAGGGGCGTGTCCTTGTCTCCCACTGCTCTCTGATTGGCTGATGGCGCGTGGCCCCGCCCCTGCTGGAGAACACATCTGATAAGCCTCGCGCTCAGAGACTCAGAGAGGAATATTGTGATTCTGGAAGAGGAATAAAGCAGCTGTGAGGAATATTGGGATTCTGGATGAGGAATAAATACTCGCGCTGGATTTGCTCTGTCAGAGAATGAATGTCCTGCAGAAATGAAGCGAGTCTCGGTTGTGCTGCTGCTCTACACACTCTCAGGTGAGGCGCAGAACTTCTTCATCAGTGTCTCAGCGGCTGTGTCGCTTCTCTCGTAGTTCAGGAAATACCTGTGTGATATATCATAACTAATAACACTGTTCCTTTAATGCAGACACTGATCATGTGAATATTAGTGGAGTCGTTCATTAAAGCTTTAATGAGTTATCATTATCTTTATCTCATTATCGGAGATCTGCTCGAATCCTTCACTTCATTCTCATTCTCATTTAATATTGATGCTTGTATGTTATTGATAACTTTATATTGATATTAGTTCTGTAACAAACAATTATTTTGATAATGAATCCGTTGATTAGTCTGTGACTTCTTCAGATGTCTGTCATGAGTTTGAGATTTTTATGAAATTAGCACTAGACTTTTGATATCGTGTGTGTGTGTGTGTGTGTGTGTGTGTGTGTGTGTGAGAGAATGATTCAGTCACTGCAGGAGCTTTGCTTCTGAGTTTGTTGAAGTTCATGTTCGTGAGACAGACAGACCCGAGCCAGACATTGACCCTGACCTTTGACCTGACCCTCATTATCATATGACTGGGTCTTTAGGGTCGGGGTCAGACTGGGTGGGGGGTGATTGAGATCTCATTATTAGGGCCCGTAATCCTGAGGCAGCTGCCACACACACACACACACACACACACACACACACACACACACACACACACACACACACACACACACACACAGGGTTCACAAGGTTAATCCAAAAGATCTACACCGCATGTGCCTGTGGTCAAACTCTCTTCTGTGTTTGTATCACAAGCATTCTGCTGTAACACACACACACACACACACACACACACACACACACACACACACACGCACGCACGTGAGTGGCGACTGCTTCATTTTCCTAATTAGCACCAGACTCTATTCAGCACTGTGGGAACCAGATCAGTGTCATGAATATGATAATTTGTCACTCACACTAGCTAACACACACACACACACACACACATTCTAATATGATGATTTGATGCTCAATTTTTATTGGTTCTACGTATATTAACTTGATACTATTTTAACACACTATATTAGTTCTATATGATTCTATATCTTACATTGATCAAAAGCGACTGTAAAGACATTTATAATGTTAATGCACACACATGCACTCTCTCTCACACACACACACACACACACACACACACACACACACACACACACACACACACACACACACATATATATATATATATATATATATATATATATATACATATATAATGCCTCTGTGAAATGTCCAGATTATAGAATATTGGACACAAACTCTCAAACACACACACACACACTCACACACACACACTCACACACGCCGCTGATGGTCTTATTAGCGAGTGTTAATTGAGACGAGATGCTGTGAGTCATTTAGACACTCGAGCGCTGAAGAATCCTGACAGAATATGACATAACTCTAATATGATGATTTGCTGCTCGAGAAACATTTATGATTATCATCAGTGTTGAAAACGGCTTCATATTTTTGTGGAAACTGTGATGCGTTTTATTTTACAGGATTCTTTGATGAATATAAAGTAATCTTTTGCAACAATATAAATGAATTTACTGTCACTTTTGATCAATGTAAGCTATATATAATCAATATAGAACTAATATAGTGCGTTAAAAATAGAATCAAGTTCATACAGAACCAATAATAATTGAGCATCAAATCATCATATTATAGTGATTTCTGAAGGATCATGTGACACTGAAGACTGGAGTAATGATGCTGAAAATTCAGCTTTGATCACAGGAATAAATTACACTTTACTATATATTCACATAGAAAACAGATGATTTACATTATAATAATATTTCACTGTTTTACTGTATTTCTGATTAAATAAATGCAGCCTTGGTGAGCAGAAGAAACTCTCTCAGACAAATTAATAAATCATAATTATTCCATACTTTAGAACATTAATGTATTTGAGCTGTTCTGTTGACTCTCATCAGGTGCATCATGGGATGCTTTAAACACACACATTTATTTTATTAACATTACATTTTAAAAAGAAATTCATATGTAGACTCAATAGTTGTGTACTTCAGGGATTCTCTATCGTTCATCAGACGAACCTGTTTAAGCTTATATATTTTCTTGAGATTTTAAGTTAATATTTCAACACTTTCTTAACGTTCTCTGATGACGGTTAATGCTCAAACACATGAGATATTAAATGTTGGATTACTGTCAGTAGATACGAAGTCTTTAAGCTCATGTTTCCCATGGTAGTGAATCATTAACATATTCATACAGGTCCTTCTCAAAAAATTAGTATATTGTGATAAAGTTCATTATTTTCCATAATGTAATGATAAAAATTAAACCTTCATATATTTTAGATTCATTGCACACCAACTGAAATATTTCAGGTCTTTTATTGTTTTAATACTGATGATTTTGGCATACAGCTCATGAAAACCCAAAATTCCTATCTCAAAAAATTAGCATATCATGAAAAGGGTCTCTAAACGAGCTATTAACCTAATCATCTGAATCAACTAATTAACTCTAAACACCTGCAAAAGATTCCTGAGGCTTTTAAAAACTCCCAGCCTGTTTCATTACTCAAAACCGCAATCATGGGTAAGACTGGCGACCTGACTGCTGTCCAGAAGGCCATCATTAGCTGCGTTTACATGGACACTTATAATCGGATTGACGGCTCAATCGGACTAAAAAACCTTCATGTAAACACCTTAATTGATCCGATTGAGCTCGATCCGATTGAAATTTCGATCGGATTGAAAGGGGTGGTTTACTCCTTTTGTAATCCGATCGAGAGAACATGTAAACACTTGATCGGATTGAAAACCGAAACTTAAAGGACTGCGCATGTGCAATGACGTTGAAATAGCGTAATGACGTATGACGCGCGGAACAAGCTGTTCTTCCTGTTGAATAAAGTGAATATAAATGAGTGTTCCGTCATTAAAAAATTCTCATTTCACCCAGCGTCTGTGAAGTGGAGCAGGACAACGTCCCACCAGTGCTTGTTTCAGATTATCATCCATGGACGACTGGTTTTGGGCGCGTGGTTTTACTGCGTTTTCAATAGCAGCACGGCAAAACGGTTCATGCTCATCGTCTCCGAATCATGACCAGAGACGGATAAATATTAAGTCTGCTGTTTAAAAATAATAAAGAACCAATAAAGGAGAATAGTTATGCGCGAACAGCGGCATATTCGTGCAGTGTGCGCATGTCAAAAAATCAATTCCGATTTGAATCTTGTGACATATAAACCCGCACATCAACCCGATTACTTTATTTATAGTTCATGTAAACACCGTGTTCGGATTCATCAATCGTATGGATTTCATTCCGATTGTGTCCATGTAAACGTAGCTAGTGACACCCTCAAGCAAGAGGGTAAGACACAGAAAGACATTTCTGAACAAATAGGCTGTTCCCAGAGTGCTGTATCAAGGCACCTCAGTGGGAAAACGCTGCACAACGAGAAGAGATGACCGGACCCTGAGGAAGATTGTGGAGAAGGAGCGATTCCAGACCTTGGGGGACCTGCGGAAGCAGTGGACTGAGTCTGGAGTAGAAACATCCAGAGCCACCGTGCACAGGCGTGTGCAGGAAATGGGCTACAGGTGCCGCATTCCCCAGGTCAAGACACTTTTGAACCAGAAACAGCGGCAGAAGCGCCTGACCTGGGCTACAGAGAAGCAGCACTGGACTTCAGGCATTTTGGCATTTCCTTCTCCCCAGTCTTCCTCCAGACTCTGGCACCTTGATTTCCGAATGACATGCACAATTTGCTTTCATCCGAAGAAAGTACTTTGGATCACTGAGCAACAGTCCAGTGCTGCTTCTCTGTAGCCTCAGGAATCTTTTGCAGGTGTTTAGAGTTAATTAGTTGATTCAGATGATTAGGTTAATAGCTCGTTTAGAGACCCTTTTCATGATATGCTAATTTTTTGAGATTTTTATGAGCTGTATGCCAAAATCATCAGTATTAAAACAATAAAAGACCTGAAATATTTCAGTTGGTGTGCAATGAATCTAAAATATATGAAAGTTTGATTTTTATCATTACATTATGGAAAATAATGAACTTTATCACAATATGCTAATTTTTTGAGAAGGACCTGTATATCATGATAGTATGATTAAGTATAACTAAGTGCAGAGTGTAAAAACACTGGTAATATACCATGGTACTTGTTCAGGGCGTGTCCTAGTGAACAATAATCAGATTATAAATATCTCTAATGGTTATCGAACATTTGTATAATAGATTCAGCATAATTTCAAGGCGTTTGACTCCGTCTGCGAGGCTGTAAGTGTTTTCCTGCGGGTTACATGGTCACACACACACACACACACACACACACACACACACACACACACACACACACACACACACACACACACACACAGACACACACACAGACACAGACTCTGATGAGCAGATGTGTGTTTCTCAGTCTTCATACAGCCGTGAACTTCAGAACACAATAAAGAGAGCAGGAGGAGGAGCGGCTGATTCTCATGACCTCTAGGCTCTGAGGTCACAGTCTGGGGGCGGAGCCGAGCCTCATGATTGACAGTCTGGGGTGGAGCCGAGCCTCACGAGTGACCGGCGCAGGGAGGCCGCATCCTCCAGTGCTCTGCTATTGTGAGGAGAGAAAACAGCTGTGGCTTTAGACACTACTGGTGAATCTCATTTAACTAGAGCCAAATAACAACCAAACCAGACCAGACCAAAACAAACCAATAAAACAGACAAGATCAGACCAAACCAAAACAAACCAGACCAAACCAGACCAGACCAAACCAGACCAGACCAAACCAGACCAGACCAAACCAAACCAGACCAGACCAAACCAGACCAAACCAGACCAAACCAAACCAGACCAGACCAAACCAAACCAGACCAGACCAGACGAAACCAAACCAGACCAGACGAAACCAAACCAGACCAGACGAAACCAAACCAAACCAAACCAGACCAGACCAGACCAGACCGAAACCAAACCAAACCAGACCAGACGAAACCAAACCAAACCAGACCAGACCAAACCAAACCAAACCAGACCAGACCAGACAGACCAGACCAGACAGACCAAACCAGACCAGACCAAACCAAACCAGACCAGACCAAACCAAACCAGACCAGACCAGACCAAACCAAACCAGACCAGACCAAACCAGACCAGACCAGACCAGACGAAACCAAACCAAACCAGACCAGACCAGACGAGACCAAACCAAACCAGACCAGACCAAACCAAACCAAACCAGACCAGACCAGACGAAACCAAACCAAACCAGACCAGACGAAACCAAACCAGACGAAACCAAAACAAACCAGACCAGACAGACCAAACCAGACCAGACAGACCAAACCAGACCAGACCAGACCAGACCAGACCAGACCAAACCAAACCAGACCAAACCAAACCAGACCAGACCAGACCAAACC
The DNA here is from genome assembly GCF_051911475.1 of Siphateles boraxobius. Lineage (NCBI taxonomy): Eukaryota > Metazoa > Chordata > Actinopteri > Cypriniformes > Leuciscidae > Siphateles > Siphateles boraxobius. Next base: position 2,234,657 of record NW_027508741.1, on the reverse strand, counting down.
AGACCAGACCAGATGAAACCAGACCAAACCAGACCAGACCAAACCAAACCAGACCAAACCAGACCAAACCAGACCAAACCAGACCAGACCAAACCAAACCAGACCAGACCAGACCAGACCAAACCAGACCAGACCAGACCAGACCAGAGGAAACCAAACCAAACCAAACCAGACCAGACGAAACCAAACCAGACCAGACCAAACCAAACCAGACCAGACAGACCAAACCAGACAGACCAAACCAAACCAGACTAGACTAGACCAGACCAAACCAGACCAAACTAGACTAAATCGAATCAAATTAAACTGGACCAGACCAAGCCGCTCATACAAGGACTCAATATTTAAAAAAACCTCTAGAGTTTCAGTTCTTATAGTAAAATGTTGTTGATCTCACACTTCTATAAAACCTCTTACTCTCACAGCATTGTTTGTTTTCAATGTCTTTTTTTTTTTTTTACTTTGGCAGTCTGATCGTGTAATTAGTCTAAATGGAAGGCCTTTTTGCATTGCATTGTGGGATACTGTACTGTTTGTAGGTAATGAGTACCAGACTGCAGGAATGATTGGACAGTTTTCTGAACACACAAACATTCTACTTGAGTAAAGGCCTGTTCACACCAAGAACAATAACTGTAACCTTAAAGTTGAATGTTCTTGTTCTGTCATGATAACTCTCGCAGTGATTGGCTGGGTAATGGATATATGATGATGTTGATATGGTCTTGGTGGACTTGATCTGCTGGTGCTGCTGCAGAGTAGGTACGGGACTTGCTACTGCCAAAACATACATGACACATTATTGTGAGAAAGCAAGACACACTGCTGCTACCCAATATATCATACATGCATGAGCCGTAGCAGATCTACACAGGTGGAGCTGGGGAGGAGGAGGGTTTCTGAAGGTTGAGCAGCGAGCTCATTGGCTACAGATACAGCAGGAACCAATCAGCTGTGCCCTATAGAGAATGATGTCATACAAGCAGATTGAGTTAGGACCTATTAGCCTGTGTATTTATTATTATATTTGTGATAGATATCATAATAGTTATAGTTATTATAAGTTATCATTATAGTTCCACACTGGTGTGGATGCAAGTATAGTTATTGCTATGGTTATCGTTATAGTTAACTTTAATGTTATAGTTATCATTAGTCATTGTTATGGTTATCATTATAGCTGCCATTATTGTTTAGTTATCACTATAGTCATCGTTAGTTATAGTTATTGTTATGGTTATTATAAGTTAATTATCGTTATAGCAGCCATTATTGTTAGTTATCACTATAGCTATTGTTATGGTAACCATTATAGTTACCATTATTGTTATAGTTAGTGATTATAAGTTATGGTTATATAGTTACTGTTATTGCTATAGTTATCGTTAGTTATTGTTATGGTTATAGTTACTGTTGTAGTTATTACTATAGTTATAGTTGTCGTTACAGTTCTGGTTTTTGGTATGAATGGATCCTCATGAATCCACACACTCTTGCTTCTGTGTGAGAGTTTGGTTTGTTTGTGTAGTGATTCGTGTCAGAGAATCTGAGGAGTGTCTGAAGTACACCTGATCTGAGGTCATGTGACCAGTTCTGAGGTGACCAGGTCAGACCCTGATGCCACGAGTCTGGGTTTTCCACGCGAGCGCGTTCAAGTTCAAGTGTGACTGCAGTGTTTTGTGTGTGTGTGTGTGGCAGCTGCGAGGGGGGCGGTGTGTGTGAGTGATGGTGTGGCATGGGAAAGTCACCCTCACACACACTGTGAAAGACACTCGCAGCGCCACGGGGCGGAGGAGGGGCAGATGCTCTTCAGACGGGGCAGAATGATGGGGCAGGGGCAGTTACGGGCGGGTGGGGGGGGGCGGAGCCGCATTGTGTGGCTGTTTTGGGTTTTGTGTGTGTTTGTCTGAGTGCTTCTGAAAGAGCCATCAATCAGACGCCCGCAAGTCAAGTTTAAGTTCAGTGGAGATGAATCACTTTGATTAAAGACGTTTTAAATCCAAGCAGAACTGAGAGATCACCGTATCTATCCACTGATGCAAGTGTGTGTGTGTGTGTGTGTGTGTGGGTGTGTAAGTACTGAGCTAAAGAGATGAATATCACAGAGCGGACAGACATCTTTATATGCTTTTTCTCATTTCATTTTGTTTATGGTTTTATTGGGTTTTTATGCTTAAACCAAGAACAAATATCTGCCAATGGCGTAAAGTTATGTCCGCTTCAATCCACTTGTTTTCCTTTGAATTAGGTTTATTTGTCCCCATTGACAGATTCTTCATTACTTCATTTTGATCAGTTTCTTATTAAACCACACTTCTGATCTCATATCATTTTGCTTCTCCATTAAATGTCTTGATTTAAGAATGTTTAGATATTTGTATTAGAAAACAAGAGAAAAATACTGTGACAGAACAGCACTTTTTTTTAGGTAATATATTAAATATAGTTAGAATAGTAGAATTTAAAAATAGTTATTACACGGCTCTGTGGAATGCTTGATTCTGATTGGTCAATCGCGCTGTAAATTATTCCCAGATATCAGCCGCTGAGAACAGGAACACAAACTCATCCGGGTCACTTAAGTCAGCAGCGCTACACACTCGCTAGCAACGGGTTTTGCGTTTGGTGAGCTAATCAAATATTAAAACTCAGTCAAATCAATATTGTGTGTAGAGTTATTTAATTATGCCATCCAGTATCGTGGACTCACTCTCTCTTGTTTCATACAAACGCAGCAGCGGCCATTTTGTGAATATGTTTTGTACACTGTTGGATTATAAGATACAAACAGGTACGATTTTAAAATCAATATTTCTTATCTCCATAATTATTAATGTGTTGAAATGCTGTGTAATAAGTGTTATGACTGTATACCGTATCTCTTAAATGATGAAACGGTTCTCTCCGCGGAAGCTTTGCGTTTAAAGACATAATAAAATATTTCAACTCAGATCAATATTTCGTGGCTTATTATTTACTGATGTGGCGAGTATCCGTGTAATAACGGGATAATGTACTTCCAGCCGGTTGTTATCTCAGAATAAACCCCCTTCAGGTGTGTGTGTGTGTGTGTGTGTGTGTGTGTGTGTGTGTGTGTGTGTGTGTGTGTGTGTGTGTGTGTGTGTGTGATAACAACCGGCGGATGTAGATTATCCCTTACTTAATCTACGTGTTTTATGAGCTTTTGTTTATCTGACGTTATATGAATATGAGTAACAGTTTTCCTCCATCAGGATTTCATCGTCCCTCATGATGCATCATCATCATCATCATCATCATCACCATCTTCATCATCACGAATCGTTCGTAAGCATCAGTTCCTCTCAGAATAATCCGACGGATGTCAGTTGTATTCCTCATCATGTCCTGTGCTCTTGTCCTGCAGGTTTGGGCGGAGCTTCAGAGTTGGCGTTCATCAAAGAACCCAGTGATGTCATTGCCGTGAGGGACCGCCCCCTCATGCTGGACTGTCAGGTGGAGGGGGAGGGGCCTATCACGGTCACATGGCGACGGAACGGCGTTCCCGTAACTCCCGGAGCGCGGGCAGCGGTTCTGGATAACGGGACGCTCCTGATCCGAAACTTCCAGAAGCGGCGTGACGGTGGCGAGAGCGACGCGGGCGAGTACGACTGCGCGGCGCAGAACCGATACGGGCTCCTCATCAGCCGCAAGGCACACGTCCAGCTGGCCTGTGGGTGAAGCACACACACTCCTCACACACATTCAGAGAGATAAAGTGCTCTGATAGTTTCTCCTAGATAACAGTGAGACTGAATGGAGATTGACTGTTCCTCAAACTGGGCTCAGGTTTTGTCAAAATTCTCATCGAATCATCTGAGCTGCTCCACATTCATTTAATTCGTCTGTTTTAGGAGAAATATCTGAGACAAAGTTGATATTTTAAAGTGCCCCATTATGCTTTTTGTATATTACCTATAATGCAGTGTGTGATATAGCTGTTTATGAATGTAAAAGCACTGCAAGATCACAGTGCAGATAAATGAGTATTTGTCTCCTAAAAGAAAGAAGTGATTCTGAACTGCTGAAATGAGTCGTCAGTAATTCCAGTCTCACTTCCTGCTGAAACTAATTTGCATAATGCCCGCCCTATGGTCTTGATTGGCTGAACAGCGTCTCTTTGCTCCGCCCTCAAACACTGTAGTTTATCTGAGACTGGAAGTGTTTGGTTCCTGTTCGTGTCGAGGAGACGTTGAAGAAAAGCAAATCCACTTTGAGATTGATGCGGTAAAACCCACGCCATCGTCACTCTTCCTATCAAGAGCTGAGATTCAGATATGATAATGAGCGTTTGCTTTCTGGCCAATCACAGCAGAGCAGCTCTCAGAGAGGCGGGGCATAAAGAGACTGAATCTTTGATCAGAGTTTCAGACACTGAGAGGAAAGAGCTGAAGCTGCAGTGGAGATTATGAGGAAATTAAAGTGTTTTTGATCTTGGATGCATGAGAATCTGTTGTAGGAGAAAACAACATTAGCAACCTTTAAAAGAGAATAATATGGGCACTTTAATATACTTTAGTTTAAAATGCTAGTAAGCAAAAATCACATTCCTTCAGTGAATTGATGTGCATTGAAATTTATTTATTTTCATCAGTCATTAATTTAGTCAATCAAACATGTTTATTGGTGCACACGAATG
>NW_027508741.1:2192500-2222500 GCF_051911475.1 Siphateles boraxobius | reverse complement strand
TGGGCGGAGCATGGAGACGCTGATGCGTGTCGTCTGGTTTTGAGCAGCAGCTGCGATACACACTCTCTCTCACACACACACACACACACACATCCAATCACACAGTTCATATAGTCTATACACAGACACACACTTTCACACACTCTCTCTCACTCACACATACACACAAATAGTCCATATAGTCTATACACAGACGACGCACACTCTCTCTCTCTCTCACACACACACACACACACACACACACACAGTCTATACACTGATGCACACACTCTCACACATACTCACTCACACTCTCTCTCTCTCTCTCTCACACACAATCACACAGTCAGTCCATATAGTCTATACATACACACACACACACACACACACACACACACAGTCCATATACTCTATACACACACACACAGTCTATACACAGACGCACACACTCTCACACATATTCACTTGCACTCTCTCTCTCTCTCTCTCTCTCTCTCTCTCTCTCTCTCTCTCACTCACACATACACACAAATAGTCCATATAGTCTATACACAGACGACGCACACTCTCTCTCTCTCACACACGCACACAATCACACACAGTCCAAATAGTCTATACTCTCTTTCTCTCTCTCTCACACACACACTCTCACACACACACACACACACACTAATACACACACACAGTCTATGCACAGATGCACACACTCTCACACATACTCACTCACACTCTCTCTCTCTCACACACACTCACACACACACAATCACACAGTCAGTCCATATAGTCTATGCATACACACACACACACACACAGTCCATATACTCTATACACACACACACACAAACACACACAGTCTATACACAGACGCACACACTCTCAAACATATTCACTCGCACTCTCTCTCTCTCTCTCACACACACACACACACACACACACACACACACACACACACACACAATCACACAGTCAGTCCATATAGTCTATACACACACACACACACACACATACACAGTCCATATACTCCATACACACACACACACTCATACACATTCTCTCACAAACACACTTACACACACAGTCCATATACTCTTTACACACACTCTCTCTCACACAGACACACACACTCACTCACACACACACAGCCATATGAAAAGAGACTGACAGATATAACAAACAAACGGACTGTAGAGGTTGTAGTGTTGTTGTGTGTTGTATTTGAGTGGATGGACAGATTGATAATAGAAGAAAGCGAGGCGGAGGGGGAGGAATAAATGTGTGTGAGTGACGGATCACCTCTGACCTCTGACCCCTGAACTCATTCCAGTAGGCCTCCAGGAAATGATGCGTACGGTGGGGGTTTGTGGTCTAGATTGATGGAATGGAGAGTCGGACGGGGGAGTTTAGGACAGAAAACACACAATTTATACAAACGTCTCACAGATATGATGATCCCCATATAAACACAAATCTGTGTGAGGAAAAATATTCAGTATGATATTATAAAGACAACAAAATGATATTATCATTTCCAAAATTAAATCAATGGTTTTGTAATTATAGGAAAACAAATTGTTAAAATATTTAGAAGAAAAAATTATGAGAAAAATAATGCATTTAATTCCATGATTTCCAATAATGAATTTTATTAATTTTGGAGAATGTGGAATTTTTTTAAATATATTTAATTATTGTCTTAAACGTTAATGTATGACTGGTGTCTGATGGTCTGGTGTCTGATGGTCTGGTGTGTGATGGACTGGTGTCTGATGGACTGGTGTCTGATGGACTGGTGTCCGATGGACTGGTGTCCGATGGACTGGTGTCCGATGGTCTGGTGTCCGATGGTCTGGTGTCTGATGGTCTGGTGTGTGATGGACTGGTGTGTGATTGACTGGTGTCTGATTGACTGGTGTCTGATTGACTGGTGTCTGATGGACTGGTGTCTGATGGTCTGGTGTCTGATGGTCTGGTGTCTGATGGTCTGGTGTCTGATGGACTGGTGTCCGATGGTCTGGTGTCCGATGGTCTGGTGTCTGATGGTCTGGTGTGTGATGGACTGGTGTGTGATGGACTGGTGTGTGATTGACTGGTGTCTGATTGACTGGTGTCTGATTGACTGGTGTCTGATGGACTGGTGTCTGATGGTCTGGTGTGTGATGGACTGGTGTGTGATTGACTGGTGTTTGCGGGTCTGGTGTCTGATTGACTGGTGTCTGATGGACTGGTGTCTGATGGACTGGTGTCTGATGGTCTGGTGTGTGATGGACTGGTGTGTGATTGACTGGTGTTTGCGGGTCTGGTGTCTGATTGACTGGTGTCTGATGGACTGGTGTCTGATGTTCTGGTGTGTGATGGTCTGGTGTCTGATGGTCTGGTGTGTGATGGTCTGGTGTGTGATGGACTGGTGTGTGATGGACTGGTGTGTGATGGACTGGTGTGTGATGGACTGGTGTCTGATGGACTGGTGTTTGCTGGTCTGATGGACTGGTGTCTGATGGACTGGTGTTTGCTGGTCTGATTGACTGGTGTCTGATTGACTGGTGTCTGATTGACTGGTGTCTGATGGACTGGTGTCTGATGGACTGGTGTTTGATGGACTGCTGTCTGATGGACTGGTGTCTGATGGACTGGTGTCTGATGGACTGGTGTCTGATGGACTGGTGTCTGATGGACTGGTGTCTGATGGACTGGTGTCTGATGGACTGGTGTGTGATGGACTGGTGTGTGATGGACTGGTGTCTGATGGACTGGTGTTTGCTGGTCTGATTGACTGGTGTCTGATGGACTGGTGTCTGATGGACTGGTGTTTGATGGACTGGTGTCTGATGGACTGGTGTCTGATGGACTGGTGTTTGATGGACTGGTGTTTGATGGACTGGTGTGTGATGGACAGGTGTTTGATTGACTGGTGTTTGCTGGACTGGTGTCTGATTGACTGGTGTTTAATGGACTGGTGTTTAATGGACTGGTGTTTGCGGGTCTGGTGTCTGATGGACTGGTGTTTGATGGACTGGTGTTTGATGGACTGGTGTTTGATGGACTGGTGTCTGATTGACTGGTGTCTGATGGACTGGTGTCTGATGGACTGGTGTTTGATGGACTGGTGTTTGATGGACTGGTGTTTGATGGACTGGTGTCTGATGGACTGGTGTCTGATGGACTGGTGTCTGATGGACTGGTGTCTGATGGACTGGTGTCTGATGGACTGGTGTCTGATTGACTGGTGTCTGATGGACTGGTGTCTGATGGACTGGTGTTTGATGGACTGGTGTCTGATGGACTGGTGTCTGATGGACTGGTGTGTGATGGACTGGTGTCTGATGGACTGGTGTTTGCTGGTCTGATTGACTGGTGTCTGATGGACTGGTGTTTGATGGACTGGTGTTTGATGGACTGGTGTCTGATGGACTGGTGTTTGATGGACTGGTGTCTGATGGACTGGTGTGTGATGGACAGGTGTTTGATTGACTGGTGTTTGCTGGACTGGTGTCTGATTGACTGGTGTTTAATGGACTGGTGTTTAATGGACTGGTGTTTGCGGGTCTGGTGTCTGATTGACTGGTGTCTGATGGACTGGTGTTTGCTGGTCTGGTGTTTGCTGGTCTGGTGTGTGATGGACTGGTGTCTGATGGTCTGGTGTCTGATGGACTGGTGTCTGATGGACTGGTGTCTGATGGACTGGTGTCTGATGGACTGGTGTCTGATGGACTGGTGTCTGATGGACTGCTGTCTGATGGACTGGTGTCTGATGGACTGGTGTTTAATGGACTGGTGTTTGCTGGTCTTGTCTGATGGACTGGTGTCTGATGGACTGGTGTCTGATGGACTGGTGTTTGCTGGTCTGTTGTCTGATGGACTGGTGTCTGATGGACTGGTGTTTGCTGGTCTGGTGTCTGATTGACTGGTGTTTAATGGACTGGTGTCTGATGGACTGGTGTCTGATGGACTGGTTTCTGATGGACTGGTTTCTGATGGACTGGTGTCTGATGGACTGGTGTCTGATGGACTGGTGTCTGATGGACTGGTGTCTGATGGACTGGTGTCTGATGGTCTGGTGTCTGATGGACTGGTGTTTGATGGACCGGTGTCTGATGGTCTGGTGTCTGATGAGCTGGTGTCTGATGGACTGGTGTCTGCTGGTCTGGTGTCTGATGGACTGGTGTTTGATGAGTTGGTGTCTGATGGTCTGGTGTGTGATGGACTGGTGTCTGATGGACTGGTGTCTGATGGTCTGGTATGTGATGGACTGGTGTCTGATGGACTGGTGTCTGATGGTCTGGTATGTGATGGACTGGTGTCTGATGGACTGGTGTTTGATGTTCAACTCTTGATTGACTGGTGTCTGCTGGTTCAGCTCCTCCAGAGTTCCTGCAGTGGCCTCAGTCGGTGTCGAAGCCGGCGGGTTCGAGTGTCGTCTTCACCTGTCAGGCTCAAGGTGTTCCCGATCCGCACCTCATCTGGTTGAAGAACGGCAAGATTCTCACGCCTGGAGAAACCATCAAACTCACCAACAACAACAGGTGAGTGCCAGCCTACAGCCGCTCGACAGCCTGACATATGGAATAATAGTCAGGAAATTTAAATTTTTTGAAATGGGAACACTTTAAACGGAATATAAAAATGTTTTCATGTGTTTTGTTTGATACACACACTTAATACTTTTTTGACTCGAATGACTCCTTTTATTCAAAGCAAAAATATGCAGTTTGATGCAGATGCTGATATTTATATGAAATTCTGACGCTTATACTGAAACGCTTATACTATATAAATATCAATATCTGCCAATAATATTAGTCTTAGTAAGATATTTAAAATCAGTTGTATGATCTGTAGTTGTAAAACATACAATGCAATGCAATACAATACAATGATGATTGAGAGATTTACAGATAAACCTTCCTCAAAAGCCTGATGATTATATTTGATATTCATGTATTTTATAATAAATTATGATAATCAAGTAAAGCTGCTTCAGTCCAGCTGAAATATTACTAACAATATCAGAGTTATTCTTGCGTTTCCTTGATAAAATCAGGTCAGATTTGACACAGAAAGACTCGTGAAGCTCGAGCTGAAGGAGGACGTTTGTACAATTAGACTAAAAGACTTTTACTTGATAAAAGAGTGAAAACGATCAGAGACGGAAGGACTGCAGGAGATTGACAGGTTTATCAGATCATTTGAACCTCACAGGGATAAAGATGTCAATGAAACGTGTGTGTGTGTGTGTCTGTGTGTATGTGTGTGTGTGTGTGTACTCTGCAGTACTCTGGCTGTGACGCACATCACGGCTGAAGACGAGGCCATTTATCAGTGTATCGCGGAGAACAGCGCGGGAACCAACCAGGCCAGCGCTCGCCTCGCCGTCTCCCAGTCCGCCCAGTTCCCAGAAGCCCCTCAGGACCTGACAGCCACACCACTGTCCACCAGCTCCCTACGGATCCATTGGAAGCAGCCGGAGCCACACGTCAGCGACGGCATCATCGGATACGTGCTGCATATACGCAAACTGGGCGGTGAGATGAGAAACCGAGAGCTCCGTTTATCAGCCGGTTGAGGATCTAAACTGATGAATGATGCGTGTGTGTTTTCAGAGCCGGACAACAGCGAGCTTCAGGAAGCCGTTAGCAAAGACACGTTTCAGCACGACTTCACTAACCTGGAAGCCTCCACCACCTTCTCTATCTACGTCAAAGCGTATTCACCGCTGGGAGCCAGTCAGCAGTCGAGAAGCGTCATCGCCACCACACACGGGGCCGGTAAGAGTTTACACACACACACACACGACTGACAGATGATTCAACGGCATAATGCTGCGTGAGTGTATGCGTGAGTGAGTGAGTGTATGCGTGCGTGCGTGAGTGAGTGAGTGTATGCGTGAGTGAGTGAGTGTATGCGTGAGTGAGTGAGTGAGTGTATGCGTGAGTGAGTGAGTGTATGCGTGAGTGAGTGTATGTGTGAGTGAGTGAGTGTATGCGTGAGTGAGTGAGTGTATGCGTGAGTGAGTGAGTGTATGCGTGAGTGAGTGAGTGTATGCGTGAGTGAGTGAGTGTATGCGTGAGTGTATGCGTGAGTGAGTGAGTGTATGCGTGAGTGAGTGTATGCGTGAGTGAGTGAGTGAGTGTATGCGTGAGTGAGTGAGTGTATGCGTGAGTGAGTGAGTGTATGCGTGAGTGAGGGAGTGTATGAGTGAGTGAGTGAGTGTATGCGTGAGTGAGTGAGTGTATGCGTGAGTGAGTGAGTGTATGCGTGAGTGAGTGAGTGTATGCGTGAGTGAGTGTATGCGTGCGTGAGTGTATGCGTGCGTGAGTGTATGCGTGCGTGAGTGTATGCATGCGTGAGTGTATGCATGCATGAGTGAGTGAGTGTATGCGTGAGTGAGTGAGTGTATGCGTGAGTGAGTGAGTGAGTGTATGCGTGAGTGAGTGTATGTGTGAGTGAGTGTATGCGTGCGTGAGTGAGTGTATGCATGAGTGAGTGTGTGCGTGAGTGAGTGTATGCCTGAGTGAGTGTATGCATGCGTGAGTGTATGCATGCGTGAGTGAGTGAGTGTATGCATGCGTGATTGAGTGTATGCATGCTTGAGTGAGTGCATGCATGCGTGAGTGAGTGAGTACATGCGTGAGTGAGTGTATGCATGCGTGATTGAGTGAGTATATGCATGCGTGAGTGAGTGAGTGTATGCATGCGTGAGTGTGTGTATGCATGCGTGAGTGAGTGTATGCATGCGTGTGTGAGTGAGTGTATGCATGCGTGAGTGAGTGAGTGTATGCATGCGTGTGTGAGTGAGTGTATGCATGCGTGTGTGAGTGAGTGTATGCATGCGTGTGTGAGTGTGTATGCATGCGTGTGTGAGTGTGTATGCATGCGTGTGTGAGTGAGTGTATGCATGCGTGTGTGAGTGAGTGTATGCATGCGTGTGTGAGTGAGTGTATGCATGCGTGAGTGAGTGAGTGTATGCATGCGTGAGTGAGTGTATGCGTGAGTGAGTGAGTGTATGCATGCGTGAGTAAGTGCATGCGTGAGTGAGTGTATGCATGCATGCGTGAGTGAGTGAGTGTATGCATGCGTGAGTGAGTGAGTGTATGCATGCGTGAGTAAGAGTATGCATGCGTGAGTGAGTGAGTGAGTGTATGCATGCGTGAGTGAGTGAGTGAGTGTATGCATGAGTGAGTGAGTGTATGCATGTGTGAGTGAGTGTATGCATGCGTGAGTGAGTGAGTGTATGCGTGAGTGAGTGAGTGTATGCATGCGTGAGTGAGTGAGTGTATGCATGCGTGAGTGAGTGAGTGTATGCATGCATGAGTGAGTGAGTGTATGCATGCGTGAGTGAGTGAGTGTATGCATGCGTGAGTGAGTGAGTGTATGCATGCGTGAGTGAGTGAGTGTATGCATGCGTGAGTGAGTGTATGCATGCGTGAGTGAGTGAGTGTATGCATGTGTGAGTGAGTGTGTGTGTGAGTGAGTGTGTGCGTGAGTGAGTGTGTGCGTGAGTGAGTGTGTGCGTGAGAGTGTATGCGTGAGTGAGTGTATGCGTGCGTGAGCGTATGCATGCGTGAGTGAGTGAGTGTATGCATGCTTGAGTGAGTGCATGCATGCGTGAGTGAGTGAGTACATGCGTGAGTGAGTGAGTGTATGCATGCGTGAGTGAGTGAGTGTATGCATGCGTGAGTGAGTGTGTGTATGCATGCGTGAGTGAGTGTATGCATGCATGCGTGAGTGAGTGTATGCATGCGTGCGTGAGTGTATGCATGCGTGTGTGAGTGAGTGTATGCATGCGTGTGTGAGTGAGTGTATGCATGCGTGAGTGAGTGAGTGTATGCATGCGTGAGTGAGTGTATGCGTGAGTGAGTGAGTGTATGCATGCGTGAGTAAGTGCATGCGTGAGTGAGTGAGTGTGTGCATGCGTGAGTGAGTGTATGCATGCTTGAGTGAGTGAGTGTATGCATGCGTGAGTAAGTGTATGCATGCGTGAGTGAGTGAGTGAGTGAGTTTATGCATGCGTGAGTGAGTGAGTGTATGCATACGTGAGTGAGTGAGTGTATGCATGCGTGAGTGAGTGAGTGTATCCATGTGTGAGTGAGTGAGTGTATGCATGTGTGAGTGAGTGTATGCGTGAGTGAGTGAGTGAGTGAGTGAGTGTATGCATGCGTGAGTGAGTGAGTGTATGCATGCGTGAGTGAGTGAGTTAGTGTATGCATGCGTGAGTGAGTGAGTGTATGCATGCGTGAGTGAGTGTTTGCGTGAGAGAGTGAGTGAGTGTATGCATGCATGCGTGAGTGAGTGTATGCATGCGTGAGTGAGTGAGTGAGTGTGTGCATGAGTGAGTGTATGCATGAGTGAGTGTATGCGTGCGTGAGTGTATGCATGCGTGAGTGAGTGAGTGTATGCATGCGTGATTGAGTGTATGCATGCTTGAGTGAGTGCATGCATGCATGAGTGAGTGAGTACATGCGTGCGTGAGTGAGTGTATGCATGCGTGAGTGAGTGAGTGTATGCATGCGTGAGTGAGTGTGTGAGTGAGTGTGTGTATGCATGCGTGAGTGTGTGTATGCATGCGTGAGTGAGTGTATGCATGTGTATGTGAGTGAGTGTATGCATGCGTGTGTGAGTGAGTGTATGCATGCGTGAGTGAGTGAGTGTATGCATGCGTGAGTGAGTGTATGCGTGAGTGAGTGAGTGTATGCATGCGTGAGTAAGTGCATGCGTGAGTGAGTGAGTGTATGCATGCGTGAGTGAGTGAGTGAGTGCGTGAGTGAGTGAGTGTATGCATGCGTGAGTGAGTGTATGCATGCGTGAGTAAGTGTATGCATGCGTGAGTGAGTGAGTGAGTTTATGCATGCGTGAGTGAGTGAGTGTATGCATACGTGAGTGAGTGAGTCTATGCATGCATGAGTGAGTGAGTGAGTGTATGCATGTGTGAGTGAGTGAGTGTATGCATGTGTGAGTGAGTGTATGCATGCGTGTGTGAGTGAGTGTATGCATGCGTGAGTAAGTGAGTGAGTGTATGCATGCGTGAGTGAGTGAGTGAGTGTATGCATGCGTGAGTGAGTGAGTTAGTGTATGCATGCGTGAGTGAGTGAGTTAGTGTATGCATGCGTGAGTGAGTGAGTGTATGCATGCGTGAGTGAGTGTATGCGTGAGTGAGTGAGTGAGTGTATGCATGCATGAGTGAGTGAGTGTATGCATGCGTGAGTGAGTGAGTGTATGCATGCGTGAGTGAGTAAAGGTATGCATGCGTGAGTGAGTGAGTGTATGCATGCATGCATGCGTGAGTGAGTGTATGCATGCGTGAGTGAGTGAGTGTATGCATGTGTGAGTGAGTGAGTGAGTGTATGCATGCGTGAGTGAGTGTATGCATGCGTGAGTGAGTGAGTGTATGCGTGCGTGAGTGAGTGTATGCATGCGTGAGTGAGTGAGTGTATGCATGCGTGAGTGAGTGAGTGAGTGAGTGAGTGTATGCATTCGTGAGTGTCTGAGTGAGTAAGTGTATGCATGCGTGAGTGAGTGTATGCATGTGTGAGTGTCTGAGTGAGTGAGTGTATGCATGCGTGAGTGAGTGTATGCATGTGTGTGTGTGTGTGTGTGTGTGTGTGTGAGAGTATAAATGCTTGAGTGTGTGTGTGTGTGTGTATGCATGCATGACTGAGTGTGTGTTCTGTGAACTGTGTTGGACGACATCGGGCCTTCAAGTCAGAAAACAAAAGAACCGCTGTACTATATAGTGAGTGAGTGAGTGTATGCATGCGTGAGTGTGTGCGTGAGTGAGTGTATGCGTGAGTGAGTGTATGCGTGCGTGAGTGTATGCATGCGTGAGTGAGTGAGTGTATGCATGCGTGAGTGAGTGTATGCATGCTTGAGTGAGTGCATGCATGCGTGAGTGAGTGAGTGAGTACATGCGTGAGTGAGTGAGTGTATGCATGCGTGAGTGAGTGTGTGAGTGAGTGTGTGTATGCATGCGTGAGTGAGTGTATGCATGCGTGTGTGAGTGAGTGTATGCATGCGTGTGTGAGTGAGTGTATGCATGCGTGAGTGTGTGTGTGAGTGAGTGTATGCATGCGTGTGTGAGTGAGTGTATGCATGCGTGAGTGAGTGATTGTATGCATGCGTGAGTGAGTGTATGCGTGAGTGAGTGAGTGTATGCATGCGTGAGTAAGTGCATGCGTGAGTGAGTGTATGCATGCGTGAGTGAGTGTATGCATGCGTGAGTGAGTGAGTGTATGCATGCGTGAGTAAGTTTATGCATGCGTGAGTGAGTGAGTGTATGCATGCGTGAGTGAGTGAGTGTATGCATACGTGAGTGAGTGAGTGTATGCATACGTGAGTGAGTGAGTGTATGCATGCGTGTGTGAGTGAGTGTATGCATGCGTGAGTGAGTGAGTGAGTGTATGCATGCGTGAGTGAGTGAGTGAGTGTATGCATGCGTGAGTGAGTGAGTTAGTGTATGCATGCGTGAGTGAGTGAGTGTATGAATGCGTGAGTGAGTGTATGCATGCGTGAGTGAGTGAGTGTATGCATGCGTGAGTGAGTGTATGCGTGAGTGAGTGAGTGAGAGTGTATGCATGCGTGAGTGAGTGTATGCATGCGTGAGTGAGTGTATGCATGCGTGAGTGAGTGTATGCATGCGTGAGTGAGTGTATGCATGCGTGAGTGAGTGAGTGTATGCATGCGTGAGTGAGTGAGTGAGTGTATGCATGCGTGAGTGAGTGAGTGTATGCATGCGTGAGTGAGTGAGTGAGTGAGTGTGTGTATGCATGTGTGAGTGAGTGAGTGAGTGTATGCATGTGTGAGTGAGTTAGTGTATGCATGCGTGAGTGAGTGAGTGTATGCATGCGTGAGTGAGTGAGTGTATGCATGCGTGAGTGAGTGAGTGTATGCATGCGTGAGTGAGTGAGTGTATGCATGCGTGAGTGAGTGAGTGTATGCATGCGTGAGTGAGTGAGTGTATGCATGCGTGAGTGAGTGAGTGAGTGTATGCATGCGTGAGTGAGTGAGTGAGTGTATGCATGCGTGAGTGTCTGAGTGAGTGAGTGTATGCATGCGTGACTGAGTGTATGCATGTGTGAGTGTCTGAGTGAGTGAGTGTATGCATGCGTGAGTGAGTGTATGCATGTGTGAGTGTCTGAGTGAGTGAGTGTATGCATGCGTGAGTGAGTGTATGCATGCGTGTGTGTGTGTGTGTGTGTGTGTGTGTGTGTGTGTGTGTGTGTGTGTGTGTGAGAGTATAAATGCTTGAGTGTGTGTGTGTGTATGCATGCATGACTGAGTGTGTGTTCTGTGAACTGTGTTGGACGACATTGGGCCTTTAAGTCAGAAAACAAAAGAACCGCTGTACTATATAGTATGTACTCAGTTTAACCTGCTACTTGTCCAAAGCACTATGGTAATACTTGTTCTGCACACTCACTAATCACATGTACTAATTCTGTTAACTCTGTCTCTCAGTTCCCACAATGCCGAGTTTCTTCACAAAGGTTCTGAACAGAACAGCGATGCAGGTGTTCTGGGATCTTCCCGCTAAAGCAGGACGTGTGGAGGGATATAAACTGTCTCATCGAATGCTGCCTCAACAAGAGTTCGGACATGAGGAGCGTTTTCCTGCACAGATAAACACACACACCATCTCTAACCTGGGTCAGTGCACACGCATGCATGCACACACTCACTCACTTACCACTCACGCACACATGCATACACTCACGCATGCATACACACACTGAAGCATACACACACACTCATGCATGCATACACACACTCACGCGCAAACACACTCAAGCATGCATACTCACTCACGCATGCATACACACACTCACTCACACACTCACTCATGCATCCACACTCGCGCACGCACACACTCAAGCATGCATACACACACTGACACTTGCATACACACTCATGCACTCACTCGCACATGCACACACATTCACATACGCACGCACGTACGCATGCACACTCATTCACACACACACACTCACACATGCATGCATACACACACTCACTGACGCACGCATACACGCATTCACACACACATACGCACACACTCATGCATGCATATGCACACATTCTCACTCACGCAAACATACACACACTCACGCATTCACACACACAAATGCACACACTCAGGCATGCATATGCGCAGACACACTCACTCATGCATGCATACACGCACTCACTCACTCACGCATTCACACACACATACGCACACACTCACGCATTCACACACACTCACGCATGCACGAGAGCAGCAGTGTCTCACCATCAGTGTGTGTTTGTGTGTTGCAGAAGCCGCAGCTGTGTATGAGATCCAGCTCATTGCCTTTAATGGCAATGGTGACAGCATCAGCAACAAGCGGCTTGTCTCATTGGCTGAGACTGAAAAGAGCGGGAAAGATGCACCAGGTGATGCTTCATATTCAGGGTTTGAAATGAACATGTAAAATGTGGGTAAAATCATGTAAATGATTAATCCACAAACAATGAAAGTGACTTTAATTTAGAATTGGCAAAATTGGTATTTGCATTTTAAATATTTTAAATGTAAGCTGTGACTGATCATCTGGTCATTTCTGATTGGCTAGTAGAAGTTCTGAAGTCTAAATCTTAACCTCTTGCAGTGTGACGTCACACACACTAGATGGAGGCAGAGCGTCAGGGTGCACATGTTCACAGTCAGTGTCTATGGAATACCAAAGCTGACATAATAATAAATTAATAAATACATGCATAAATATATGATTAAAATGCATAAATAAATAAAAATACAAAGAAACGTAAAAAAATAAATAAAATAAATTAGTATTTATACTTTTATTTATGTATTTATGTACACTTGTATTTTTTTCCACACTTATTTTTTCATTTGATGTATTTACATTCACATTTATTTATGTATATATGAATTTATGGCTACATATTTGTTTATTTATTTATTTATTTATTTATTATTATGTCAGCTTTGGCATTCCATAAGTGTCATTCTCATCAATGTACTTCCCTTCAGAACTACAGGAGATATGTGCACTGCTCATACTGTTTCTGCATACTTTTATGAAATCTTCATGTAATGAGACAATCTACTGCATTTTCATTATAGAAAAACAATTTTAGAATTGAAAAAAATGCTCTTAGCATTATAGTTAATGAACTAGCATTTTAAAAATAACTATGATCTAGTAGACAAAATAGCATTTTTGAATAAGAAATACTGCTTTTGAAACAATATTTATCGTGGAATAACCTAACTTATAAGTTTTAACAGTCCAACCACAACAGAACACACTGTAAACTGACTACTGTATCCCACAATGCAAAGCGCTTGACTCAACCTTTCATTTCTAGTGTGAGTGTTTGACCAAACTGAGACATTTGTACAGATAATTGGTTTTAAAATGTAAAATCGAGATGACTGAACGACACTCACTAAAGGAAATCTCTGACATCATGCAGCCATAGATGTTACGTACCATAGCTTGCAGATGATGTGTACTGTACAACTGAAGGTGTGTGTGTGTGTGTGTGTGTGTGTGTGTGTGTGTGTGTGTGTGTGTGTGTGTGTGTGTGTGTGTGTGTGTGTGTGTGTGTGTGTTTGTGTGTGTGTTTGTGTGTGTGTGTGTGTGTGTGTGTGTGTGTGTGTGTGTGTGTGTGTGGTCAGCAGGACAGAGTCTCTGTAACTGTCGTGAGGATAGCGAGAGCTCCATGACAGGACTCGTGATCGGGATCCACATCAGCATGGCCTGCATTATATTCTGCGCTCTCTTCCTGATGTTCGGATACCGGCACAGGTGCGTCCGGGTCTTTATCCCTTCACACACTCACAGTCAGTGTTGTGTGGAACTCATTTGAAGTAACTTGAGTTACGTAATCAGTTTACTTTTTCAAGTAACTAGTAAACTAACGCATTACTTTTTCAATTGACAACAAAATACCTAAGTTACTTTTTCAAATAAGTAACACTAGTAACTTTTTCACATGTATTGACTGACAGCTCTCCTGTCTCCTGTTCATATGAACATGCATTTACTCGTCTCACTTGCACGAAAACATATAGTATTCCTCAAAATAAATAAAAACAGTAAAATGCAATCTCAGAATGTTACGCAAAACTTTTATAATTGACTATATTAAATTACACAAACAAAGCCTCTAAGTCCGTCTAACGCTTTTCTTTAATATTAAAATTTTTATCAGGCTCTTATGTATAGGTTTCTACCCAAGTACCAGCATTTCTGAATGTGCTGAGGCTGGGATTGAGCGAGGTTGAAGTGAAAGTATTTAATGAGCGTATACTATGTGCGGAGAGCATTCACTCAGTGTTATTATCTCATCTTTGACATAGGTGGCTTTTAGAGGCTTTTGCATCGGAGGTCTTCAAATATACTTTATGTATTTAATCTCACTTTACTAAACCAATGTCTTTGCTGCTGACCTTCAATGATCTAATTCAACCCTAATAATAAGCAAAAATTACTTTAGATTTAGAAATAAGCGTGTTGAACTTCCTTCTCCTGTTTCCTATTGTTCTTTAATCCAGAATGGCTGAAAGGTTTGTTTGAGGGACGACCTCTACTGTACTGTACTCTACATCTACTGTACTCTACATCTACTGTACTCTACATCTACTGTACTCTACATCTACTGTACTCTACATCTACTTTACTGTACTCTACTGTACTGTACTCTACATCTACTGTACTCTACATCTACTGTACTCTACATCTACTGTACTCTACATCTACTTTACTGTACTCTACTGTACTGTACTCTACATCTACTGTACTCTACATCTACTGTACTCTACATCTACTTTACTGTACTCTACTGTACTGTACTCTACATCTACTTTACTGTACTGTACTCTACATCTACTTTACTGTACTCTACATCTACTTTACTGTACTCTACTGTACTCTACCTCTACTGTACTCTACATCTACTGTACTCTACATCTACTGTACTCTACATCTACTTTACTGTACTCTACATCTACTCTACTCTACATCTACTTTACTGTACTCTACATCTACTCTACTCTACATCTACTTTACTGTACTCTACTGTACTGTACTCTAGATCTACTGTACTCTACATCTACTGTACTCTACATCTACTGTACTCTACATCTACTTTACTGTACTCTACTGTACTGTACTCTACATCTACTTTACTGTACTGTACTCTACATCTACTTTACTGTACTCTACATCTACTTTACTGTACTCTACATCTACTTTACTGTACTCTACTGTACTCTACATCTACTTTACTGTACTCTACATCTACTTTACTGTACTCTACATCTACTTTACTGTACTCTACTGTACTCTACCTCTACTTTACTGTACTCTACTGTACTCTACATCTACTTTACTGTACTCTACATCTACTTTACTGTACTCTACTGTACTCTACATCTACTTTACTGTACTCTACATCTACTTTACTGTACTCTACATCTACTTTACTGTACTCTACTGTACTCTACATCTACTTTACTGTACTCTACTGTACTCTACCTCTACTTTACTGTACTCTACTGTACTCTACATCTACTTTACTGTACTGTACTCTACATCTACTTTACTGTACTCTACATCTACTTTACTGTACTCTACTGTACTCTACATCTACTTTACTGTACTCTACTGTACTGTACTCTACATCTACTTTACTGTACTCTACTGTACTGTACTCTACATCTACTTTACTGTACTCTACATCTACTTTACTGTACTCTACATCTACTTTACTGTACTCTACTGTACTTTACCTCTACTTTACTGTACTCTACTGTACTCTACCTCTACTTTACTGTACTCTACTGTACTCTACCTCTACTTTACTGTACTCTACTGTACTGTACTCTACATCTACTTTACTGTACTGTACTCTACATCTACTTTACTGTACTCTACATCTACTTTACTGTACTCTACTGTACTCTACATCTACTTTACTGTACTCTACTGTACTGTACTCTACATCTACTTTACTGTACTCTACATCTACTTTACTGTACTCTACTGTACTCTACATCTACTTTACTGTACTCTACATCTACTTTACTGTACTCTACTGTACTGTACTCTACATCTACTTTACTGTACTCTACATCTACTGTACTCTACATCTACTCTACTGTACTGTACTCTACATCTACTTTACTGTACTCTACATCTACTTTACTGTACTCTACTGTACTGTACTCTACATCTACTTTACTGTACTCTACTGTACTGTACTCTACATCTACTTTACTGTACTCTACATGTACTGTACTCTACATCTACTGTACTCTACTGTACTCTACATCTGTACTCTACATCTACTTTACTATACTCTACTCTACTGTACTGTACTCTACATCTACTGTACTCTACATCTACTGTACTCTACATCTACTGTACTCTACATCTACTTTACTATACTCTACTGTACTGTACTCTACATCTACTGTACTCTACATCTACTTTACTGTACTCTACTCTACTGTACTCTACATCTACTGTACTCTACTCTACTGTACTCTACCTCTACTGTACTCTCCTGTACTCTACCTCCACTGTACTCTACCTCCACTGTACTCTACCTCTTCTGTACTCTACCTCTTCTGTACTCTACCTCTACTGTACTCTACTGTACTCTACCTCTTCTGTACTCTACCTCTACTGTACTCTACTGTACTCTACCTCTTCTGTACTCTACCTCTACTGTACTCTACCTCTACTGTACTCTACCTCTTCTGTACTCTACCTCTTCTGTACTCTACCTCCACTGTACTCTACTGTACTCTACCTCTACTGTACTCTACCTCTACTGTACTCTACCTCTTCTGTACTCTACCTCTTCTGTACTCTACTGTACTCTACCTCTACTGTACTCTACCTCTTCTGTACTCTACTGTACTCTACCTCTTCTGTACTCTACCTCTTCTGTACTCTACTGTACTCTACCTCTACTGTACTCTACCTCTACTGTACTCTACCTCTTCTGTACTCTACCTCTTCTGTACTCTACTGTACTCTACCTCTACTGTACTCTACCTCTACTGTACTCTACCTCTTCTGTACTCTACCTCTTCTGTACTCTACTGTACTCTACCTCTTCTGTACTCTACCTCTTCTGTACTCTACTGTACTCTACCTCTTCTGTACTCTACCTCTTCTGTACTCTACTGTACTCTACCTCTACTGTACTCTACCTCTTCTGTACTCTACTGTACTCTACCTCTTCTATACTCTACTGTACTCTACCTCTACTGTACTCTACCTCTACTGTACTCTACCTCTAACCCAGAAAATGTTTTTTATGTTACTTGGTTACATATAAAGTAACCAAGTAACGCAATTATTTACTTTTTTCGGGGAGTAACACAATATTGTGATGCATTACTTTTAAAAGTTACTTTCCCCAACACTGCACACAACTGGGATTTTTTGCCACAGTGTTCTGACTCTGTGTGTGTGTGTGTGTGTGTGTGTGTGTGTGTGTGTGTGTGTGTGTGTGTGTGTGTGTGTGTGTGTGTGTGTGTGTGTGTGTGTGTGTAGTTTCTTCTGTCAGAAAGGTTCTCTGGGTAACTGGAGTCTGTCAGGAAGTCACACCGCTGCTAAAGACGCCAGCATCCGCACGACTGACGCCATTGAGCTCATGCCACAGGTAAACACACCACGATAATGATGGGTTGGTGATGGTGCAGTGGATAAGACACATGCCTGTGGTGTGAGAGACACGGGTTCGAATCCACTGTGAGACACCAATGTGTCCCTGAGCAAGACACTTAACCCATAGTTGCTCCAGAGGCGTGCGACCTCTGACATATATAGCAATTGTAAGTCGCTTTGGATAAAAGTGTCAGCTAAATGAATAAATGTAAATGTAAATGATAATCAATACCAGGTTATGGAGATTACAGCATGTGTGTGTACAGTAAATGACACATATGACAGACTTCTGTTGTTCTTATATAAAGCTAGTGACTACACACACGGTTTACAGTTATTCATTCAGCAGATCCAAACCCCTGTACAAATGACAACTGTACTAACATAAACTAACAAACCTAAGCTGAAAGAATAGTTTTATTATAGAGTAAAACCCAAAAACACACTCATATGTCATTAATTCTCATATGTAATGAACTCTGGTGTTCCTCAGGCTGGTGTAGAGCATCAGGCGCCGGTTCCTCAGTGTCAGGTGATGATCGAACCACAACCTCTCAGACCGGCAGACACCGGCACTGGAACCTGCGCTGAAACCGGCACTGGAACCGGCACTGGAACCGGCGCTGAAACCGGCACTGGAACCGGCACTGGAACTGGAACCGGCACTGAAACCGGCACTGGAACTGGAACCAGCACTGAAACCGGCACTGGAACCGGCACTGGAACTGGAACCGGCACTGGAATTGGCACTGGCACTGGTACCGGAACCAGAACTGACACTGGCATCGGAACTGGTACCGGAACTGGCACTGGATGAAGTACCCCCCGCCACCTCCAAACCACCCCTCCACCCCCAGCTGCACAGTGACCGAGTCTCTCTCACCAAAGCCTTACACAACTGAACTCAGTCACACACAACATCCGTTTAGTACCTCTGATCACGAACGACACACAGCATCTGTTCCAAACCCTAGTGAGCTTCATAGGCATTGGAATAGAACCGTCTGTGGACTTAAACCACATCAGAGCTCCGTTTAAACTCCCATTCGAAATATTATCAAGAGGAAACAAACCTCAAACTTAATGTCACTAACGTGACGCGTCTACTAGAATAACAAATTGAACTTTATCCTGTTCAACCAAAAATGTGTTCTGTGTGACTGACCAGATAAATAGTTAGTGTGTGGATGTAATGAGTGTGTCGTGTGATTGCTCATTAATTATTAGCCGCATTAGCCTGTGTGCAGCTGAAGACTCCGCCCACTTCCCTAGCCCCTCCCACTCTACACAAAGAGCCTGGGAAAACCTTCTACCTCAAACACGGGTGTCTTCAAACGGGTCCTCCTCGGGTCCGAGCCGATGCCAGTGAGAGTTCGACCTCTGCCGGAACTGATGTTTTGCGAGACTCTTTCTCAGATTTATGTGTTGAAGCTTCTGTGAAAGTTGAGGGACGTCCAAAGATCTTCTGCTTCTCTTTCTTTCTTCACAGTGATCCACAAACACTCTCCTTTCTTCACAAACACTCTCCTTTCTTCACAGTGATCCACAAACACTCTCCTTTCTTCACAAACACTCTCCTTTCTTCACAGTGATCCACAAACACTCTCCTCTCAGTCGTGTTGCTCTGATTATTGAAGCCTGTTTCCGACACACATGAAAAAACACTCATGCTTTGGTCAATCTTAATTTTGACATTAAAAAGCTAAATTTTGAGATAAGTAAAAATATTTAAATATTTAAAATATGTTAGTATGTAATAATATAAAAATATTACATACTAACTCATAAATATGAGATTCAAAAATTGAAATTGAGATTAAAAATTCCCTTTTCACAGTTTTTACGAGTTTTTACATTATAATTGACTTACTGTCAAAAGTTTGACTTCTCATAATTACTTAGTATGTAATAATTCCAACTTTTAATATAATTGAATTGACATACAAAGTCGTCATGTTCTTTTTATATCAGTTTTGAATTCTGTCGTAATTATGACCTTTGGGGGGGGGGGTTATCTCACAATTATGTTTTAGTGTCATCATTTTGACTTATCTCATAATTCATATTTTTTAATATCATAATTACGATTTAGTGTCCGAAATTCAACTTTTTATCTCATAATTAGGAGATAAAGTTTTTAGCTTATAACTGACTTAGTATGTCATAGTTATGACTTTTTATCTCATAATTATGACTGTCATGATTCTGTTTTTATCTCATAGTTTTGACTTTTTATCTTATAATTATGAATTAGTATGTCATAATTTTGACTTTTTATTTTGAGATTTTATCTCATAATTATGACTTAGTATGTCATAGTTTTTACTTTTTATCTCATAATTATTGACTTAAGTATGTCATAATTTATCTTTTTAATGTCAGTTATAATATACCAAAGCATGGCTCTTTGAAATGAACTTCCATAACTGATGGTGATTAAACCCGAAAACTGACCATGAACCAAAGCTGAACGCTCCAAACCAGACACTGACATCACTCATTTACTCAAGCTCATAACATGATGATGATTACCTCAAAGACAGATTCTATTCTAGAAATTATAAAAACGACTAGCAGATATTGAATATATTTTCATATGTTGAAACCAGAAAATAAGATCTGCTTCTTTCTTTGTAATGTTGAAGCTGAACTTGCCAAATAACGGTTAGTGATCGTGTTTATGAGACCAAATACCTCGCACATGAACAAACCCCAAACCAATGTGTGTGTGTGTGTGTGTGTGTGTGTGTGTTAACTAACCGCTTTAACACACATGTGAACTGTTCGAATAGTTGCCAAAATAACGTTCTAGATTCACATGAAAAGTCTGTAACCCTTTAGGCCTCTGATTCTTGTTGTCTAGAACAAACGCAATGAAACCAAAATGTAAAAACTAAAATAAAGCAACAAGATTAGAAACCGAGGCCAAATTTAAGACAAAAAAAGTGGAGAAACTTCTGTTCTCTTGTAGAACTTTCCTTAGATTCATTTTCCCATGATGAAAAGTTTTTTTCTGCTTGATTTGGGAATTATTGCCAAAATAGATGTACTTTTAATGTTATTCTTATATTCATATTGTCGCTGTTCTTTTGATTACATTAAGTCTTTTTAAAATTTGATTTCTTCTCTCTTTCTGTAGAATTAAAAAGAAAATGTTAGAAATTTGAGAGTTAAAAGCGAGTAGATTGTTGATTGCAAAGAAAAATTCCAAATTTTGATATGGATCACCAGCGTGAAAATACATTTACCGTCATTCCAGATGTGATATTTACGTTAGCTCGTTTCCCATGGAATAAAGAAAAATTCTGAAGAATATTTTTTGCAATTGTGAGATAAAAAGTCGCAATGAGTTTTTTTCTATTATTATTCCCTGCCAGAAATGAGCTTCTAGATTTAAGCGTTGTTAAAGAAAGGCCTCGGACTCTGAGATGCCGCTGGTCGATCTCTGTTTGCTGCTTTGGGATCTCATGAACCCTTATATATTCTGGATGTTGAAATGTTTATTTGTGATGGATTGCTCAACATGTCTAAGGTTTAGGATTAATTGTTTAGTGGAGTAGATGCTGATTTTGAATGCTTGTACCAATGAGAGAAGTGATGCTTTAACCTCCCGGATTGTTTTTTCCCTTCGGCTGTTTGTCAGATCCGAACGCTCCTGTAGCTTTAACCTGACGTGACTCTGAAACTCACGAGGATCGAATACTGTACGGCACAGAAGTCATCGTGAGTTTCTCAGCTGATGTCTCTTCTGTTTCTCTTCCTTCAGTCGGCTGTAATGAACCTCTTTGCCAAATAAAACATCGTTAAGTAGAACTTTACATGTTACATGTTTCATTATTTCTGTTCAGAATTGCATGTGATTTATTATTTGCTCTATTTCTTCAGTGTGAATACTGAGTAAAGTTGTATCCCACAATCCAAATGCACATGACCTTCTATTTCTAATAGAACTGAACCAAACCATAATCTCTTTAACTTGTATTGATATTCTAAGCTCACCAAATTAAGCATTTGTGTATGAAACGGACAAAAATCATAATTAATTGAAAATTCCCTCAAATCGTCCATGTTTCCGCATTTTAAAACCATTGTGTGGAAGGGATGAATGAGGAAGACCACAATAAAGAGTATTTCAATAGTCTAGTCATGAAATCCTGAAAATAAATGTTTTTTGTAAGCAAAATTTCTTCATGGCTTAAAATATTTCAGAAACACCAGCGATTTCAAAGCGTGTTTTTGAGACTGTCTTTGGTTCACTGCAGTTTTAAGGAGAAAATACTCAGCAATGCTGTCGACTTATGAACTTACACATGCTTTGTCTTAAAGCGTATTAAAAACACCACATAGACACATAAAGTTTAAACAACATTAAAAGCTGGATTTTCACCACAGGGGGAGTTTTAAGTCCACCAAGAATTCTCACCTGAGATGAAACTGAAGGGAAATTATTACCGAGCTCATTGATATCACCTCTTAATTAAACATATATAAGTTTAAAAGAAGCGGGCCCACTATAGAACCCTGAGGTACCCCACTAATAACAGGAGCTGAGAATTAAGAAAACTTACCAAAGCTACAGCAGGAGCTGTTCAGACTGACCTCTACTGGTGTGCTGTAAATCTCATGAACAAGTTAGAAAAAAAAATTTACTTTTTTTTTTTACCATAAAACCACATTTGGTATTATTAATTATGACTTTTTTTATCTCATAATTTTGTTTATTTAATTTAATTTTAAGTTAAATTTTATTATAACATAATTATGAATTAGTGTCATAATTGCTCATTTTTAGCTAATAATTATAGTGTTATAATTATTAGTGTCATAATTGACTTTTTATCTCATAATTATGACCTTTTTATCTAATAATTATGACTCATAATTCTGTAGAGCTCACGTTTGCTTCACAAATTTTATCTCATAATTTTAACTTTTTATCTCATAACTATGTATTAGCATGTCATCATTTTTCCTCATCTCATAATTCAGATTTTTTATTTAATAATTATGAATTAGTGTCATAATTACACATTTTTATCTCATAATAAGATTAAACTTTTATCTCATAATTGACTTAGTATGTCATAATTCTGTAGAGCTCATGTTTGCTTCACAAATTTTATCTCATAATTTTTACTTTTTGTATCATAATTATGAGTAATTATTAGTGTCATAAAAGCTTCATCTCATAATTATGAGATCAAAATGTGAAAACAGAAAACCCTTAATGCGCTCCGGCCGCTCATTCACACAACAGTGCCTGGTGCTCGAGAACGCAAACCTTGAAATAGGTTCCAAGGTGCAAGCCTTGAAAAAAAAAAGTGTATATATATATATATATATATGTGTGTGTATATAAGCAAGCGAGTCATCTTGAAGGGGCAAAACCAACGCAAGACGTGCTCAAAATACAAAGTTCAGGCCCAGACATGGGAGGATCAAAGGAAAAGGAAAGATTTTTTTAAAAATTTGATTTAAATTTTTTATGAGTGTAAGTGCTCACAGAAGGGATGAGTTTCCAGCTGTCTTTTGAATGTTGTCAGGGATTCTGCGTTCCGGATGAGGCTGGGAGATCACTCCACCAGCATGGAGCCGGGAATGAGGATGTTCTGGAGAGTTTTGTGGCTCTCTGTGATGGTGTCATGAGCCGTCGCTCATTGACCAATCGTAGGCTTCTGGCAGGGATGTAGACTCGTAGGAGCGAGTGAAAGCAGGAGGGTTAGATCCTGTGGTCGATCTGTAAGCAACCGTCAATGTCTTGAACTTTCATTGTAATATGAAAAAATACATTGTGTTGAATTTGCTGCACTGCCTTTAATTCATGTTCAGTGTTCCAAAATCACATCAGCTGGTAAATGGGGATCCTCAGGGTTCAGTTCCTGGACCTTTCTTCTTCTCCATATGCACTACCTTTAAACTAGATGATCCAACAACAGCTGCACGAATCTCAAGCTGTCGGCATGAATGATAAGAACATTACCTACACCTCATCTTCCCAGCCACTCCATCAGTACAGCACCAGTTGACCATCCAGATAAGTTAATCAATGATAATCCCATCGAGTTCAGCCAGGAATCTTGCGATAATCCTTCATGATCAGCTGACCTTTAAAGATCAAATTACAAAAACAAACCATGCAGTTTTTCACTGCACAATATTAGGACGCTCAGGCCATTCCCAAAAGAGCATGCTGGTCATTTCTAGCATGGACTATTGCAATGCTCTTCTGGCTAGACTTCCAACATGTACAATTAAACCTCTACAAATGATCCAGAATGCAGTGGCACGACTGGTCCTCAATCTCTCTGCACTGGCTTCAAGATTCAAAGTCACTTTGGATAAAAGCGTCTACTAAAGGAATAAATGTAATGTGTCAATGGAAAGAGCATAGAAGTGGAGCAAGCAGATATGAACATTTACAGGTTATCAGTATAAAAAGGGCGAGCAAGGGGTAACAAATAAATACTGTAAAAGAAGAGGTCCAAGAACGGACCCTTGAGGGACACCTTGAGAGTTAGGGGAGGATTTGAGGTTATAAACAGCAATGAAGAATCGTCTATCAGTGAGATAGGATGCAAACCAAGGAAGAGCATTACCCATGATGCTTCTCGCTGAAAGACCAGAGAAAACTATGTGATGAGATACAGTGTCAGAAGCTGGTGCTAAATTAGCATAATGAGACAGGAGAAGGTGACCTGCACGTTCTGAAGTTCAGGCCAAAAATGTCAGAGAGAAAGTGATGAATGAATAATTAAAGCAGCACCAGTGTGTCAGTGACCAGGATGAGTCCGGAGTCCTGCCGGTGTTGCCATGGAAACGGGTCGTCCCTTGTCACATGACCTTGCCTGTGACTGCAGACCTCATGCATAATTCAGCACTTTAAATGGATCTCACTCCAAAAGTGCTTCAAACTCAACGCAAGCTTAAAATTGCTTTACAAGCGACATTTCAACAGGAAAAATTTCATCATGTTACATAGGAGATGTTTCACTGATTTCCTGGAAGCCTTTAAAGTATGAAACGCAGCAGTGATCAGTCACATGCCATTATTACTATTGTAACAAATCTAATTTCCTGATTTCCTAGCATCCATCCATCCATCCATGGGGGGAAAAACCTTACCAAAATCAATCCACCTTGATCAATGATGTTGACCTTGATTGAACATGAATAAACTTCCCAGGAGGCTTTGCAGGCAGCATTATTCAGATCTGAAGAACTGCACTGGCTCTCTCAGGATCTCAGAAAGCTCTTAGTGTCAGTCACTTTAACCATTCAATCCATCATACGATTCTCCTGAAGTGACGAGTAGCGGATCACGTGTGTCCCACCAAACCTCACGCTTAACCTGTACATCTGTTACCTTTCAGTCATAACTTTATCAAAAATGATAGATAGATAGATAGATAGATAGATAGATAGATAGATAGATAGATAGATGTTCATATAAACAATAAGCAAAAAGAGATTTATCACAGGTTATTTGTTATTATTTTAGGGTCACCAGATCTGATTGGCTGACTGATATACAACATCCATTGGTCAGTTCCAACCTCACATCAGTCCACATGGAAATGTGCAATGATAAAACTGCAGATTCAGAGCATTTAGATCAAGATACATTTACTGGAGAAGCAAAATGACTGGTTAAGAAGTCTTTCTTTTTGAGAAATAATCTACATGAAAAAAGAAAAATCTACTTGTTTTATTTTCCTGATACCACTGACAGATATTTGTTCTTGTTTTTAGCATAAATTAATTATATCATTTTGATGATTTTTTTATTAAATAAGACTTCTTATCAAGTAATTTAGCTTCATCTCCAGTAAATGTATCTTGATTTAAGAATGTTTAGATATTTGAGCTGGAAAACAAGACAGAAACACTGAGAATGAGAGTCTGAGTGGCGTTTCTGGGTCAGAATGAGCTGCAAAGTGGATCTATAAGCCAGTCAACATTTATATATTCTAAATAGAGTTTTACTGCAAACACACTTTATGCAAACATACACAGATCAACAGTCTGAAGGTGTTTGACACGTTTCAGCACGTCCAGCTGACTCTTTAATAACAAACCCACGCTGTGAAATCTGTGAAGTTATTCTAAAACTGCAAATCTGCTCTGAGCTCTTTTCATTACAGCTCTTTATGAAACATGCGGCGCTGAGGCAGAGTTCGAAGGCCGACGCGTTTGATATGAAGTGTGTTCTGATAAAGACACTCCATAGCAGTCGTTAGAGTCAACATTGATTTATTCTAAAGGTTTAATCGGTGCACATGAATTTTTTTATAACTCATCCGTTTAAATTATATTAAGCTTTAAAGTTCTGCATAATTAAGGGCGTGGTCACTTGAGTGACAGGTGGATTTCCGCTGATGTCACTAATAGCCGTTTGTCTGTTAGCGACACGTCACCTCAGCTAATCCGCCTCGCTGCACATGTTCGTTTACCCGGGAGTGACGCTGCCAAGATGGCGACGGCCGGCTCCGCCCACTTTGGGCTTAAAAAAAATGCTCTTCATAAACACTCCCAGACAGCAACATAATGTCGGCCCAGATCCGGCCCACATCTGGGCCATGTGGAATTCACGTGTACCAGATGTGGGCCGGATCTGATCCGACATTATGTTGCTGTCTGGGCTACGAGTGACGTCACCGACACTACGCCCATATTTATTTACAGTCTATGATCAATTGACCGTTCGCAAAGACGAACCCCTTTAGTTACTGTTGCTATGTCCCACAAGCCACGCCTCTCTCACACCACACCATGTTCTCACGCAGTGAAAAATACATCGCGGAGCAAAGAGGACACAGACCAGGTTACTTTTGTTTTGAAACAAGGTCTCAATTTTTAAATTTGGTCATTGAAAAAAAAAATTAAACAATAATAAATACCGTTTTGATGCTCTTTAATGTGTGGTGACAGATCTCTGTAGAGTTAAAGCTGCTCGAGAACCGATCATCTCTTCCTTCCAGTTCATTTATAGCATTAAATAAACATCAGAAGGAATGTTGTTTCAACCGTGGAAAGACGACAGTACACCATTTTACAAGTTCAAGTCCGCAGTGTTAATCTACTAACTCTCCTGACTGCTTTGTCGGACATAAATGGCGGATTATGATTGGTCAGATCACCTGTCAATCAAACTTCCTGTGAAGGGTGAATTCCCAAAAGACAAAATCAAACCCGCCTACATTTGTTCCCCTTCCAGAAGCATTTCACTCGGATATACGATACAATAGAGAAGAAAAGGCCAGCGCAACTTCCCTTTTAAGCAGGAAGATGTAGTTATGTGGGTTTGTTATTATTTTTGTTATAAGTCAGAAATGACAAGGAGGCAGCTTCACACAATACAAAGTCAATGGAGAAGGTTGGATTGTTTCCCCCCCGGTGTGGGCGTGGCCTAAATGTGCTCTGTCCTGTCACAACCATCCAATCAGATTCCTAACAGACAAAATCAAGCCCCGCCCACATTTGTTCTTGGCACAATAGAGACTTCAGCGCAACTTCACTTTTAAGATGTAGTTACGTGGGCTTGTGCGGGTCGGTCTCGTGTCGGGCCGAGAGCCGGTGGTCCAGAGAGCGTGGTGAGTGTGTGTGTGTGTGTGTGTGCGGGCGACAGCAGCGCGCGAGGTCTGCGCGGAAGGAGGGTGTGTACAGGCCGTAGATCACCGGGTCGCAGCAGGTGTTCAGGTTCCCGAACACGAAGAGCAGGTGATGGATGGACTCGGGCGTGACCGTCAGCATCTCCGGCTGGAACCAGTACCAGATGCCCAGCAGGTAGTAGGGCGTCCAGCACACCACGAACGACACCACGATGATCACTGTCATCTTCAGCGTCTTCATCCTGGCCTTCGGGATCATGTCTGTGCCGCTGCGCCGGAGAGACTCGCCCGCTGAGGACACACACACATCAGAGATCAGAGCGGAGAGACTTTCCCGCTGAGGATACACACACATCGGTGATCAAACTCATATTTCATGTGTGACAGGAATGAAAACTTTTGACTTTTTTGAGTTCCATAAATATGACTTATGTTGTTCTTATATTCTCTACTTGTTACTCTCTGCTTGTTACTCTCTGCTTGTTACTCTGTTTATTACTCTCTGCTTGTTACTCTCTCTGTTTATTACTCTCTTTGCTTGTTACTCTCTCTGCTTGTTACTCTCTGCTTGTTACTCTCTCTGCGTGTTACTCTCTTGTTACTCTCTTTGCTTGTTACTCTCTCTGCTTGTTACTCTCTGCTTGTTACTCTCTCTGCTTGTTACTCTCTGCTTGTTACTCTCTCTGCTTGTTACTCTCTCTGCTTGTTACTCTCTCTGCTTGTTACTCTCTCTGCTTGTTACTCTCTGCTTGTTACTCTCTCTGCTTGTTACTCTCTGCTTGTTACACTCTCTGCTTGTTACTCTCTGCTTGTTACTCTCTGCTTGTTACTCTCTGCTTGTTACTCTCTCTGCTTGTTACTCTCTCTGCTTGTTACTCTCTGCTTGTTACTCTCTCTGCTTGTTACTCTCTCTGCTTGTTACTCTCTGCTTGTTACTCTCTGCTTGTTACTCTCTTGTTACTCTCTTTGCTTGTTACTCTCTCTGCTTGTTACTCTCTGCTTGTTACTCTCTCTGCTTGTTACTCTCTTTGTTTGTTACTCTCTCTGCTTGTTACTCTCTCTGCTTGTTACTCTCTCTGCTTGTTACTCTCTCTGCTTGTTACTCTCTCTGCTTGTTACTCTCTCTGCTTGTTACTCTTGGCTTGTTACTCTCTCTGCTTGTTACTCTTGGCTTGTTACTCTCACTGCTTGTTACTCTCAGCTTGTTACTCTCAACTTGTTACACTCTCAGCTTGTTACTCTCTCTGCTTGTTACTCTCTCTGCTTGTTACTCTTGGCTTGTTACTCTCTCTGCTTGTTACTCTTGGCTTGTTACTCTCTCTGCTTGTTACTCTCAGCTTGTTACTCTGCTTGATACCCTTCGCTTGTTACTCTCTGGTTGTTACTCTCTGTTTATTACTCTCTGCTTGTTACTCTCTCTGCTTGTTACTCTCTGCTTACAGCTGTTACTGCCGGCTAGCCTTCTTGATGGAGGGTGAAAAGAGGAGCTGAGTGCGTAAGCCTCCTCCTGCCAGTACAGAGCCTCTCCACCACCAAGACTCCTGTAGTGTTTGCCCGGGGTCACACATGGAAACTGGGTATCATACGGTCCCAGGCTAAACTACAGGGGATCTCGGATCAGCAGTGGGTCCCAGAGACACTGTGTGGACACACTCTGGCGCCCGTCAACCACTGTCCCAGCTATGGGCAAATAGGGGCTACTGTCTTTTGGTTAGAGTGGTGGACTGAAAAGGCACATGAAATCCAATCCTTTGCCGATGACAATGCTGTCAAAACCATCTATGGTCCAACAAATCGATGCGTCACTTCGCTGAAAACAGCTGATTATCAAACACTTCTGAAGGACCAGAAGATGGGCTAACCATTTTGACACCCTGCTTAATCAGGACTCAGATGCAATCCACACCATCCTGGGCGAACTGCCAGAAATTCTTCCCATTCATGATCTCAGTCTACCACCAACCTTCCAGGAGCTTCTATCATCTGTCCGTTCCCTTAAGAACAACAAGTCTCCTGGTGCTGATAACATCCCAGATGAGCTACTGAAGGAGGGAGGGTACATGTGTACGCGCACCCTCTACCAGTACATCACCAAGGCCTGGACTGATGAGAACATCCCACAGCAACGGAGAGAGGCAAACATTGTAGTTATCTATAAGAACAATGGTGACCAGGCCGTATGTGGCAATAGTAGGGGCATATCACTCCTTTTTGTTGGTGGTAAGGTCATGACCAAGGTGCTGCTTCAGAGACTTAGGGTTAGTCAATGCTGCCAGAATCACAGTGTGGGTTTATAAAGAACAGGAGCACAATCGACATGATCTTCACAGCCCGGCAGCTTCGGGAAAAGTGCCAGGAGCAACATCAGGACATGTTTGTGGCCTTTGTAGGTCTCTAAAAAGCATTTGATACTATGCAAAGAGAGCTCTTTTGGGATGTCCTCCTCAGATTTGGCTGTCCCAATAAGTTTGTTAACATCCTCCGCCAATTCCATGATGGGATGATGCTCGAGTGACCATAGGCGGACAAGAGTCCGAGCCCTTCCCTGTACGCACAGGGGTGAGGCAGGGGTGTGTGCTAGTGCCAGTGCTCTTTTCCTCCTGTGTCACGACGCTTCTCCACAACCAGATTGAAAACAGCAGTGGTGTGGCAGTGGACTTCAGATTAGATGACAACCTCTTTAATATTAGGAGGCTACACGCAACCACAAAAATCTGGAGCTGCAGTATGCAGACGCCTGTGCTTTTGTGGCC
>NW_027508741.1:2177500-2182500 GCF_051911475.1 Siphateles boraxobius | reverse complement strand
TAGGGTCAGGTGTGTTTGATACGGGTGAGGTTAGGTTCAGGTGTGTGTGATACGGGTAAGGTTAGGGTCAGGTGTGTGTGATACGGGTGAGGTTAGGTTCAGGTGTGTGTGATACGGGTAAGGTTAGGGTCAGGTGTGTGTGATACGGGTGAGGTTAGGGTCAGGTGTGTGTGATATGGGTGAAGTTAGGGTCAGGTGTGTTTGATACGGGTGAGGTTAGGTTCAGGTGTGTGTGATACGGGTAAGGTTAGGGTCAGGTCTGTGTGTGATACGGGTGAGGTTAGGGTCAGGTGTGTTTGATACGGGTAAGGTTAGGGTCAGGTGTGTGTGATACGGGTGAGGTTAGGGTCAGGTGTGTGTGATACGGGTGAGGTTAGGGTCAGGTGTGTGTGATAGGGACAGGTGTGTGATACGGGTAAGGTTAGGGTCAGGTGTGTGTGATACGGGTAAGGTTAGGGTCAGGTGTGTGTGATACGGGTAAGGTTAGGGTCAGGTCTGTGTGTGATACGGGTGAGGTTAGGTTCAGGTGTGTGTGATACGGGTAAGGTTAGGGTCAGGTGTGTGTGATACGGGTGAGGTTAGGGTCAGGTGTGTGTGATACGGGTAAGGTTAGGGTCAGGTGTGTGTGATACGGGTGAGGTTAGGGTCAGGTGTGTGTGATACTGGTGAGGTTAGGGTCAGGTGTGTGTGATAGGGACAGGTGTGTGATACGGGTAAGGTTAGGGTCAGGTGTGTGTGATACGGGTAAGGTTAGGGTCAGGTGTGTGTGATACGGGTGAGGTTAGGGTCAGGTGTGTGTGATACGGGTGAGTTTAGGGTCAGGTGTGTTTGATACGGGTGAGGTTAGGTTCAGGTGTGTGTGATACGGGTAAGGTTAGGGTCAGGTGTGTGTGATACGGGTAAGGTTAGGGTCAGGTGTGTGTGATACGGGTGAGGTTAGGGTCAGGTGTGTTTGATACGGGTGAGGTTAGGTTCAGGTGTGTGTGATACGGGTGAGGTTAGGGTCAGGTGTGTTTGATACGGTTGAGGTTAGGTTCAGGTGTGTGTGATACGGGTAAGGTTAGGGTCAGGTGTGTGTGATACGGGTAAGGTTAGGGTCAGGTGTGTGTGATACGGGTGAGGTTAGGGTCAGGTGTGTGTGATACGGGTGAGGTTAGGGTCAGGTGTGTGATACGGCTGAGGTTAGGGTCAGGTGTGTTTGATACGGTTGAGGTTAGGTTCAGGTGTGTGTGATACGGGTAAGGTTAGGGTCAGGTCTGTGTGTGATACGGGTGAGGTTAGGTTCAGGTGTGTGTGATACGGGTAAGGTTAGGGTCAGGTCTGTGTGTGATACGGGCAGGGTCCGAAATTAACACCCGCCAAGCGCCAAATGCGGGTTGATTTTCCGTTTGGCGAGTAAATCTCAAAAGGCTATCCGCCCCCCTGGCGGGTGAATGTTCATACCAAAATAGTAATGTAATAAAATGTTTATTACAATTGCATTTTGTAATGTTATAAAATATCTAGCATGATGGCTACGGACATGACGGAGTTGTTGTGTTTGCGGGATGGGAATTGAAAGTGACATGGCGCACCTGAAGAACGAGCAGAGAGAGAGAGAGACAGCGAGAGAGAGAGAGAGAGAGAGAGAGAGAGAGAGAGCCCTGGTCGCGCGCCCGCACTCTTTCTCTTCGAAACCATGCGAAAGTATAAACAAGGCTTCACCGTCTCCTAATCGCTGTCTTGCTCTCTCTCCCTGGCACATATTCATCAAAATAAATCGACACGATGGTAAAGGTCGGAAGATCATAGTTTCATGTGGAGCATTCGGATATTTTTTTTCCTGAATTACCGCTGGGTGTGAACTGTGAATTGTGCTAAAATACCTTATCTTCTCTGAAGCGTTCCGCACATTCAGCTGACATAAACCACACTTTAAATAAACGAAAAAACCTATCCAGTGATTAAATGTTTTCTGTGTTGACACAAATCTTGAGGGATGTCCTAGCTGCCGGGATAATCACACAACGCGTACATATCCCATAATGACACGTCCAATTCGCGAACTAATGACTCACTCCTTTGAACCGATTCATTTTAATGAAGGGTTAAAGACAACTGATATTTCCAGTCCTTCAGTTACTGATCAGTCAGAGTAAATGGAGTAAAAAAATAGGCAGAGTAAAACTAAATATTTTTTTGAAATAATTATAATATATTATTATTGCATACTTTTTATTAAATATACAATTAATACATTTCATTTGTACAGAACTATTTTTATAGGCACCACCAGAAAAATATTATTTTAATGTGTGTAAATTGTGTAATATGTGTGTGTAAATAAAAGTAAGAATGGAAAATAATAGACCAGAAATATAATGGCAAAAATGTTTAAATATAGCCTATATAAATTAATGAATATGTGACACAAAAAGGCTGTTTATTATTTTGGCCGGTAAAAAATATGCTTGGCTGGTGGATTTTTTCATCTACCAGTCCCAGTGGCAGGTGAGCCAAAAAGTTAATTTCGGACCCTGGATACGGCTGAGGTTAGGGTCAGGTGTGTTTGATACGGGTGAGGTTAGGTTCAGGTGTGTGTGATACGGGTGAGGTTAGAGTCAGGTGTGTGTGATACGGCTGAGGTTAGGGTCAGGTGTGTGTGATACGGGTAAGGTTAGGGTCAGGTGTGTGTGATATGGGTGAGGTTAGGGTCAGGTGTGTGTGATACGGGTAAGGTTAGGGTCAGGTGTGTGATACGGGTAAGGTTAGGGTCAGGTGTGTGTGATATGGGTGAGGTTAGGGTCAGGTGTGTGTGATACGGGTAAGGTTAGGGTCAGGTGTGTGTGATACGGGTAAGGTTAGGGTCAGGTGTGTGTGATACGGGTGAGGTTAGGGTCCTCGCTCCTCCAGAAACATGTTCAGTTGTCAGACACGACTGGATCTTCAGAAGGGACTGGATTCTGTGGTCAGATGAAACTAAAAAAGAGCTTTTTGGCAGCAAACACACCAGATGGGATCAAAAGTAGCCCATGCCCTTGGTTAAATACACCACTGGATCTTTAATGTTGTGGGCATATTTTTCTGCTGGAGGTCCTGGACTTCTTTTTCAGATACATGGCATCATGGATTCAAGCAAAAACCAACAGATTAGATTAAAAATCTAAACCTGACGGCTTCTGCTATAAATCTAGCCGTGGTTGGATATTTCATCAGGACAACGGTCCAAAACAAACATCAAAATCAACACAAAATGTGTTACAGAGCACAAAATGAAGCTTCTGCCATGACCGTCCCAGTCCCTGACCTGATGAGTGGAGTGAACTGAAGAGGAGAAGCACCAGCATCTGGGAATCTGCAGATCTGGAGATCTTCTGTAAGAGCAATGGTCTCTGATCTCAGGTCAGGCGTTCTCCAAACTCATCCGGCATTAGAGGAGGATGCCAATAATTGTGGCCAACGTGTTTTGGAGAAAAACATTTACTTCATAATGTGATTTTTATCATTTAAAGTGTAAAAACCTCGACTGCTCAACCTCAGTTAAAAATATAACGTTTCTTGTACTACGCCTTGATTGTCGTTTTCTTTTTACTACTAGTTGCAGCACCAAAAGATTGTGCAAAAGAGAAAATATTATGTAAAATAACTCTAGAGTTTTAATATAAAATTTATTTAGCTGTTATCAGTACAGTAGAGCTTTATCCTGAGTGATTCACTCATGATATCTGCTGAAACTGGTCAGGGACTAAAATGAGATGATCAGAAATGCAGAAATACAGCATGAAATAAACACATGATGCTGAAGTCTCTCGTGCTCGTCTGATCAATAGATTATGTTCACGTCGTTTATCAGACGTGTTTTGTCCACGAACTGCAGGTGCAAGTCCTCCTGTTCAGTGTCACTTTCATCCCCAACCCTGAAATCCTTTGGGATTGCAGTCGCATGTTCCATAAGAACAGATAAAACTCGTTCCCATGGCGATTTGATCCTGTGTTTCTGTCACATGACTGTGCAGAATCTGGACTTCAGTCTCCTCGTCAGGGGCGTGGCCTGATCACTGTCGCGCTGAGTGAGGGGCGGAGTCACAGTGCTCCTGGCCAATGGGTGTGCACTGAAACATTTACATCATTAAATTATCATCTCTCACTACAAAAGTGATCAGAACAACATTCGTGCACTCAAGTGTGTAAAACAGGGCAGAATGTACTGGGATAATGTGAAGGAATTCACACTGAATTAAACAGTCCGATTGGCATTTATGCAATTTATACATCAATCTCTAACTCTAAACTCATCATGATGAGGGTGTAT
The DNA here is from genome assembly GCF_051911475.1 of Siphateles boraxobius. Taxonomy (NCBI): domain Eukaryota; kingdom Metazoa; phylum Chordata; class Actinopteri; order Cypriniformes; family Leuciscidae; genus Siphateles; species Siphateles boraxobius. The sequence goes on along the minus strand of NW_027508741.1, from coordinate 2,178,209 downwards.
AATATATATATATATATATATATATATATATATATAGTCTAAAATGTAGTGTGACTTGTTTTGAACAGTTAAAATGTTATGTTACTGTTAGTGCCGGGCAACGATTAATCGCATCCAAAATGAAAGTTTGTTTACATACTATATGTGTGTATAATTATTTTGTATATATAAACACACACATATCCATGTATATATTTGAGAAAGATGTGTTATTTAATATATAAAATATTTATATATAATATCAATTATTTATAAATACATATACAGTATATAGATGCAAATATATCTTAAATGTATATATGCATGTGTGTGTGTTTATATATACAAAATAATTATACACAGTACACACACATGTATTATGTAAACACAAACTTTTATTTTGGATGCGATTAATCGTTGCCCAGCACTAGATACTCTATATTAAAATGACTAGATTAAATGAAATGAGTCATGAAATTAATTATTACACGGGTCAGTTTAGGAGTTTTGCCTGTTTAGTGATGAGCTGTTTTAAAAAGGTCACGTGAACAACCTCACAAAAAGATTGAAGGAAGGTTATGATAAAACAGACTCGTACCCGTTCACCTGTACTGGCTTGGGCTTCAGAGATTCACACACATCACCTGTACAGGCAGAGGCACATTCAGTTATTTCATGTTTTCAGCATTAGTGAAGAGTGTGTGTGTGTTTGGTGTTTTTCAGACTCGCC